>NC_056749.1:140991610-141146610 GCF_019279795.1 Protopterus annectens | reverse complement strand
ATGTCTACTGTATGAAACTGCTACACAGCATCAGTATAACCCCTTAGAAATGGCATTGAGCGATGCAGAACAGCCTGAAACACAGAGGAAAGTGTGACACACTTGCAAAATAAGAGAAAAGGGAAACCTAGGGAACTATAAGCTTACAAGCAGTGACAGACAATTTTGTAGTGATTGTCCTGAGAGGAAGCCTGGTTTCTTTCCTTAAGGATAAAACCAACATGACCAGAAGGAGCTGTCAGACAAACTTGATCCAGCTTCATGACTGGGTTACAGGTAGATGTGATCAATCTGGTTTTCACTAAGTGCTCTAACTCAGCTCTGCTAGTTAAGCAGATGATGACAGGGAAAACCCATCTTAATACATGGCTAAGGGCTAGGACAAAGTCTGGATTGTGAAAGACATCAACAATAAGAAACGCAAGCAATGAAATACTGCAGACATCATTCTCTGTCATGAATGTTCCAGTGTTTTTGCTTCAGACGTATCTGAAGAAATAGAAAGCAGGCTCCACCTCTTCCCTGATGACAAAATAATAGATGTAACAATGGAGGATAAGGGTAAAGATTTAAAAGGATTTGGAAAAGCTGACTAAGTGGTTAAGGAAGGTGGCAGTTATAATCAGTGCAGTGAAACACAAAGTAATCTGTCCTGATCACAACAATATTCATGTAATAAGACAAGAGGGCAAGAAAAGGATTGCAGGAGAAAAATGAGAGGGTAGTGGCATCAGGGAACAGACTGCTGAGGGTATATTCTCAAGTGTCACAGTCCAGAAACAATGCAGTAATGCTTGACCCTAGTCAAACCATACTTTCAGTACAATTCTGGAAACCAGACAATGAAGGGGAAATCCAAATCCTGAAAGGAGCCAGAGGAAAGGCACATGAAAGATGTGTGGAACAGAGAGGAAAGGACGTGATCAGACAGTAATGGATCCTAAGCTCTTCTCAATACAGTCCATAAGAGAAGGGAAGGGAAAGACTTGACTTTGGTGCACAAGATCATGGCAGGGAGAGGTAAATGGAACATCCTCAACATGGAGAAAAGAGGAGGAACTGGCAGTGGATTGAAGGGTCTATTCTTTTCATCTCCAAAAGAACAATATTACAAAGAAGTTTGCAAAAGCTTGTTATATGGTCTTCCAGGATGTGTGTTGTAGAAAGAAAGTATAGTTGTGTACACTTACCATAAATGTAGATGTTACAGTGTTGTACTCACAGTTGCAGTCATCACTTGTGGGTTGCCCCTGCTGGGTAGCCCTCGGCCTGCCTGAATACCAGAGTAAAGGATTTCCCTCTTGCATCGGCTGTTCAGAGACTATGGCTGATGTCAGGTTGTTGGGGCTATAAAGGGTGACAGCCAACATCATTACATCAGTTTTTCTTGCCCCACAATAGTCAGGAGCCCCTAAGAGGATATAGAAAACTGGGAGAAGGTGGGAGAGAAACAGGACTGCAACAGTGAATACACTCGAACATCTACATTTATGGTAAGTGTACACAACTGTACTATGCTCTTTGTGTTTCACTGTTGTAGTCATCACTTGTGAAGTGGATGGAGGCATATTATATAGGTTATGGGGATGCTAGCATGCCCTGTAGGAATGCAGATGCAAATCCTGCCCTGGTTTTGGAGAATGTAGCCAACTGGTAGTGCTTAGTGAAAGTGTGGACAGATGCTCATGTGGTAGCTTCCAAGATATCCTTAGTAGGAACCCCTCTCAGGAAGGCCGTGGAAGAAGTGGCTGTTCTAGTGGAGTGAGATCTGATGGATTTAGGAGGATTCTTTCCATGGAAGTCTTAGCAGAAATGTATGCAATGAGAGATCCATTTGGAAATGGTCTGCTTACTAATGGGATTCCCCTCTGCCCCAGGAGCAAACAAAACCAGGAGCTGGTCAGTTTTTCTGATTGATTTGGTCCCGTGAAGGTGAAATCTCAGCTGTCAGTGTACATCCAGGGTGTGCAGAATTATCTCTCCTTTATTGGTAGGCTTTGGGAAGAAAGTAGGTAGGTGAATGGTCTGGTTGAGGATTACCTCAGAGACCACCTTAGGCATAAATGCAGGGTTGGTTCTCAAACAGACCATGTCTGTGTGGAAAATGATGAAAGGCTCAGTGGCCATTAGGGCCTGGAGCTCAGATACCCTCCTGGCAGAAGTTATGGCTAGCAATACAGCAGTTTTTCAAGAGGGGTACTTGAGATGTGCTGAGGATGCTGAATCAAACGGAGGTACAGTCAACTTTTCCAGAACAAAATTAAGATCCTAAGTTGGTGCAGGTGGCCTTCTAGGTGGTCTGATGTGAACTACACCTCTGAGGAACTATTTAAGAGGTGCTGAGAGAACGGGCTGCTCCACCTGGACATAGGCTGAGATAGCTGAAGCATGAGTCTTGATAACGGAGTAGCACAACCCCTTTTCTAGAAGCTCTGCCAGGTTGTCCAGAACCAGTGGAAAAGTGGCATAGATGATCTCTGTGCCTCTGCTGCTGCACTATCAGGTGAACCTTTTCCATTTTGCTGAATAAGATTTTATGGTGCTGGATCTAAGGGCCTCCTTAATAATGTCGAACACTTGCTTGCTGAGGGCTGCAGTGTTATGTGCCTTTGAAGAATCAACCATGCAATTAGAGAGTGGTCAGGCCTGGGTGCAATAGCTTCCCTCTCTGTTGTGTGAGAAGGTCTGTGGAGGGGGTGGGGGTTAGGAGGATGGGAGGATACCTGCTCAGACAGAGCAGCATGGGATACCAGTACTGCCTCAGACAGTCTAGGGCAATTAGGATGGCCCTTGGCCCTTCCTCTCTGATCTTGAGCAGCACCCTGGGTATCAGAGGCAGTGGGGGAAAATGTATACAAACAGGCTCCCCCAGTGAAAGGAGAGGGCGTCCACCCTCCAAGCTTCTGGGTGAAACTCTCTTGAGCAAAATTTGTTAGCTGGTTGTTCTGGTAGCTTGCAAAAAGGTCTGTGTCTGGTTTCCCTTAGGTTCGTCTGATCTGTAGGAAGGTCTTCCTGTGCAACTGCCACTTGTGAGGATCCACCAGTTGTCTGCTTAATTGGTCTGCCAGGTTGTTTTATTTCCCTGGAAGGTATTGTGCTATCGGATGTAGTCCCAGGTTTGAGGCTGACTGCCTGATTTTCATAGCTAAGCGACAGAGGGGGTAAGAATGGGTGTCCCCCTTGCTTGTTGATGTACCACATATGTGGACAGTTGTATTGCCTGTCTTGACTAAAAGGACTCCTGGTGACAAATGTTCTTGGAAGGTTAGAATTGATCTGTGCAATGCTAGCATTTCTTTCAGGATATGCAGACCCTGCACCTCCTGTTCCCAAAAGGCCTGAGTTCACAGTGTTCCTTTGTGAGCTCCCCAGGCAATGTCTGAAGTGTCTGTGGTTATGGTGTGGCTGAAGGACAAAGGGGAGGCCCTTGTTCAGGTTGCAAGCCTCAGCCCACCATAGGAACTCCTTCCCCAGACAAGGAATCAGGGGGAGTTGGTGTTCCAGTGGACTGAGAGTGCTGGAACCAGAGATTCCTTAGATACCATTGCAATTTTCTCGTGTTGTTTGACAAGGGGGGACCAGCTGGATGCAGGAGGCCATGTATCCCAGGGCTTGCAGGATTTTTTTCTGGCAGTGAGGTGGGTTTTGTGTTCTGACTGGGTGAAGCAAGACTGTAAGAAGGGCTGCTGCTGTTGGGGGAGGAAGGCCATTCATGCTGAAGTGTCTAGAAGGGTGCCCATGATGGTAATCCTTCATGTGGGCTGCAGATGGGACTTTTCCCAACTGGTGAATCCCAGAGAGGTTGGTAGGGCTTGCACAAAGGAGATGTCCTGCAGGAGTTTTTCCTTGGTTTCTGCCTGAATGAAGCAGTTATCGAGATAGGGATAATTGCGTATGCCCTTCTGTCTGCAAAAGGCAATGTCTGGAGCCAGGCACTTGGTAAAGACTCTGGGAGCAGTGGATAAGCCAAAGAGCAGAGCAGAGAACTGAAAGTGTTGGGACCCTACTATGAACCTTAGGTAACTCCTGTATGATTGTCTGACAGATATATGCAGGTAGGCATCCTTCAGATCTAGGATCACTAGGCAGGCTTGTGGCAGGAGCATAGGTAGTAGTTTTTGTAGAGTCAGCATCTTGAATTTTGGAGCCAGGAGGGACAGACTCAGGGTGGAAAGGTCTAGGATAGGGCATCAGATGCCCTCTTTTCTGGGCACCAGGAACAGCCTTGAATAAAATCTTTTTCCAGTCCATTCCATTGGTACAGGTTCTACAGCACCCGGGGAATAAAGCTTTCTGATCTGACGAGTAGCTTCTCTCCTCTGATTTACAGGGACGTCTGGGCAACATGACCTTTTTGGTTTCTCATTGAAACAGAATCTTTGCCCAATGGTAATCATTTTCAGGACCCATAGATCTGAGGTGATAGCCTGTCAGTTTTCTAGAAAGAGGGAAAGTCTTCCTCCAAGCTTTTTGGGTGACGTAAGGGGGGAGAGGGGAGAGAGTCATTTTGAGTCCTTGGAGAAGGGAGTTGGTTTAGGACTCCCTTGCCTAGGAGCAGCAATGGATCACTGCCTGGGACTTTGTTGGCTATGGGACTGATGCCTAGGGTTTCTGTCTCTGTGTTCCTTTCTCTGAACTGGTTTTGTCTGTGAGGGAAAGGACCAGTGTTTTGTGGGGAAGTTTCTGCTGAACCTAGGAGGTTGCACCTGTAAGAAGTCCTTGATAGTTTGCATGGAATTGTCTTTGTCCTCCATTTTCTTAATGACCTCCTCCGCTTTAGGCCCAAACAACTGGTCTTTATCTAAGGGGGCGTCAAGCAGTTTGGATTTTACCTGGTCAGGCAAAGGCTGCTCCCTTAACCAGGCATGCCTTCTGATTACTAAGCCTGTTACTGCAGCCCTGGTAGAAGCTTCTAAGGTATCAGAACCACAATGCAAGGAGTGTTTGGCTACCTGAGAGCTAGACTGTATGAGGTCCGTTAATTCTCTGGTAGTACTATTGTCAGGAATGGAAGATAACTTCTGTTTAATCAGTTCAAGGACATTTTGCTGGAATGTGAGCATATGGAATTTGACAATTTAATGCCCATACAGCTAAAGTGCCTGAAGTGTATACCTTTTTTCCCATTCCATCAAAAGCTCTGCTTTCTTTGTCAGCTGGAATGGGATTTGTAGATGAGCTTGCCCTAGCTCCTTTAGGCCCTTGAGTAATGACTTTGGGGACTGCAGTAAAGTTCTTGAAAAGATATTTGTGGGTATCTTGCACCCTGAAATATCTGTCTGGTTTCCTAGGTGCTGGGGGAGAGAATCTGGTGAAAGGGCAGATAGGGCAGATTCTAGAAAAAAATCCTCCACTACATCCAGGATAGGAGGAATGGCCAGAGGTTTATGCTGCGGCACATCAAGGAACTCTCTGTCTCTTCTTAGACTGAGGGTAATCTTGGGCCTCCTATTGAAAGTGTTCTCTGAGGGAATTTAAGGTTTGCTCAGGGGGGAGGCAGAAGGAATGGGGTTCATCAGCATCAGAGTCCTCAAATGCTGCTAAGGGCTGGTCTTCCATGTCCAACTCCTCAGGGACAGATTCTTCTGATTCCTGATCAGAGAAGGCCTCAGGGGAGGTGACTGCAGTGGGAGGATGGAGCTGGCTTCCCCTAATAAGAGTCATCAAGTCTTCTGCCATCCTGAGCAGTTGCTGTGACTGACGAGCAGGCTGGCTAGGTGCAGGCCATTGGCTGGGTCCTTGGGGAGGGACCTTTTTGAGGGAAGTCTTAGGCTTGGGCCTGGATGGGTCAGTAGTCTTATACAAAGTGAGTTTAACCGGTGGTATTGTCATCAGTCTGAGTCTGGCTTTGGTAGTCGGTGGAGTCTCAGTGGAAGCTGATGCCTGCAAAGTGGCTCCAGACCCGATTGCATGAGGAAGAGGCGACATATGGGCAGAGGGAGGAGGGTCCGGTGGTGTACCAGACTCCGAACAGGTCTCGGTAGAGGCCTGCAATAGTTCCTCGGCTGGTGTCAGGGGGCTTCAAAGGCACCTCACTGAGTTCAGCTGAAGCACAGAGTTGAAAAATACCAGACTTTTGACCTAAGTCATCAGAGGGCCTAGTTTTAGAGGCCTACCTCTAGCCTTTTCTTTCTTTTTTCTAGGTAAGTCAGTAGCCAGGTGAGAGACTGACGCCATTTTGTGTTGAGAAAAATACTTACTAAAATGCTTAGCCACAATTTCAGCTCTTCTTCATATATAGTTCAAGCATTAAACAGGGCAGAGAACAGACACCCGGGGATGTCGTGGTCTGGGCCAAAACAAGTGACGCAGAGAGAACTGAAGTCTCTGTGTGGGATCTACTTTCCACAACTGAGACAATTATTGACTTTCTCTGACATCGATTAAAAGCAAGAAAATGTTCCCCAACAGGGTACTTAGCTTTAGACCGTTTTCCTCACTCTGGAAACAGCCAGCTGACACACTAACAAAACTGCTTCTGCTTTGGTCTCCATGGCAAGAAATCGGCTGTCACCCTTTATAGCCCTGACGACCGGACGTCAGCCACAGTCTCCGAATAGCTGACACAGGAGGGAAACCCTTTACTCTGGTATTCAGGCCAGCTGAGGGCTACCCAGCAGGGATAACCCACATGTGGTGACTGCAACAGTGAAACACAAAGAACATACTCTAGAGTAATTAAGAAGGGCATGGAGTGTGTAGTGAAATGCTAAGGGGGAAGTAAGGATGTAGAATGTTAAATGTGCTTGAGGGGCAAGAGGGTAGCTCCTGACACAGAGGATGGGGAGATGGTTATCTTTGTCACTGCAGGGATCTAGAGAGACAGAGCCACAGGAAAGGTGTCTGGTGGGAGACTGCTGCTTGGAGTGCCAATGAGAGAATGCCATCTTAAGAAAAAAAAAATAATCTGTTTACACATTGTCAAACTGTTCTTTTTGTTCAAAGGAAGCAAACAGTTATTAGTTTGTTACACAAACATTTTCATAAACTCTTGTGTTGTCGAGGTTAATGGTAAATTTATATTTATAAACTTTGTGTTATTAGTGTACTGTCCTGTTGCCTTAGAAGAACAGTATTCCTGTCTGCAAGCTGTCGTTAAGTGACTGACTGTTCAGAGAACTGGGGGGAAAAAACTCCCATTCTAGAGCTTGGGGGGGGGGGCAGCTTGAGCCACTGTGAAGATGGGGAGAAGTGAAGTTCCAGTCTTTGCCAGTACATGAAAGCCAGCAGCTCCAGTTACTGCTAGAACAGTTAGTGTGACAATGAACAGAAGGGCAGCTCCAGTCATGATGATAAAGAAGGGCATTTCCAGTCACTGTGAGGATGACAAAGGAAATCAGCTCCAGCAGCAGTAAGGATGGACACGAGAGAGCAGCTTCTTTCACTGTAGGCATACAGGAAAGGTACCACCAGTAGTTGTGAGGATAGAGAGAAAAACAGCTCCAATCACTGCAAGGAAGGAGAAGAAAGCAAGCTAATGAAACAGGAGTGTGCACATCATAGGCCTGCCTTAGTCTTTAGTTTTGCATGCAAAGCTTATATCAGGATATACAATGACAAAAAAGTCACAGTTCATTAAGAATGCATGCTATTAAAGGCGCTTTTTTTACCTTTCCATATCACTGAAGGAGGTCTTTATGGTGCGAGGGAGGACTTCTTCAAAAATCAGGAAACTTTGCACTGGTTCTTTGGTGCATCCCAAAATAAAAGGCTTGTATAAGACCATCAGGAACCCTAGTGTGAAGTGTCCTTTATGTGAGAAATAGATTATGTTAAGAGAGAAGGAATTAGTAATAAGTATACATTTACTAGATCATTTTGGAGTTTGGGGATGTTGTGTGAATAGGGAGAGAGACTGTATGTGCATGGATAAATTAAGGCTTCCCGACCTGCTTTCTTGTGGGGTCTTTCGGCTCTGATAATACGTAGCCTGGATGGAGTAGTTCAGAATCTTTAATGCTAGGCTTAATTCACGTTTTGCGATGAGACAAATAGCATTGTACTATGATTTCCAAAGCACATAGATCTGTAATCTTGTTATAAATGCTGCACAGGATGACAGTGACAATATTCCATTTTTTTGGTATAGCAGTGGGAGAATAATAGGGTGAGGGGGTCTGATGTGCTATACTGTTAAAGGCAGCTTACAGTAAGTATAAGATGAAGTTATTAGGCAGTAAGAGCCAGAATCCTCAAACATGGTAGTGCTTAGCGACTGCAGTTCATCAGCTCTGCTCACTCTGCTAAGTTGTTGAGTCTTTCGGCTTTTCCCGGTTAGGGGTCGCCACAGCGTAACTCCGGTCAGCTAATGATTGGCAGTAGATTTTTACATGCCGAGTGGCCAGCCCTGATGCACAACCTTCAACGAAGGTACGCCCATTCACGCATGTCTCCACACAGACGCTCTAGCTGAGAATCGAACAGGACAACGTCTTCCTGTGAGACGACAATGCTACCGCAGTACCACCACCGCAGTGATGAGACTGATAGAGATGGCTCTAATGTAACTGGAAGTTTACTGTGAGCAAACACTAATTGTGAGTCAAGTTGGGTAGTGTATACAGCTTTGTATAGCTCATAATGATTTCTATATAGGAAAAAACTTCTCGTACATTGACAGACAGAATGTATGAACATGCCAACGATATTGTGAAAGTTAAAACTTCCAATGTGCTCTACAGACACATTCTGCATGCCCTGGACTACAAATTTCATTCTGAGGTCCTGGGTAGTATTAGCGAAGATGCTAGAGGTTTTACTGTAGATGAACATCTTTGTAAGAGAGAATTAGTATGGATCCTTAGATTTAATGCAACGAGACGATTTTCCCTGGCCTCAATGAAGCTTGTTACATTACACCACTCTTGAAGCTCAAGAGTTTGGAAGGGTAAACCCAGATATATGGGTGTAAAGTTCAAATTTATGTTTTCTGAATTATTGTTATTAATTTATATATTTAATATATACATTTTTCATGATTAAGTTATTCTTGTTTTTAGTTAATTCATTGCACCAGGTGCGGAGTAACCAAAGAGTTAGGTATTTATTGTCGTTTTACACATTTAAATATTCAAGTATATAAACTTTAAATAATGTTATTGGTTAATGATAGCACATGACTTTTGAATGTATGAATTTAACTGTTGATTTGTGTTTTTTATGGCAGTTCTGAAGAAGTCTTTTATTAGACAAAAGCGCTTGACTGCTTTTGTATGCAATAAGGTGGCTGCTGGTCATATTACCATCTTTCTGGGTGCATCCTTTTCTTATTGGTACACACAGCTGTAGTCCAATCAGTAATCACTGCAGTTAGCACTGAAGGGATTGTGCAGTGAAGTATCTGTCTCATCACGCGCAGCTGGCTCACAGTTTATTCCATTGTAAAGATCTTTACATTCATGCCACCATCAAAAATCAACTAGCTTTCCAACACAAAACAATTACCCACTTCCTGTGCAATCTGAAGTACTTTTTGCATGGGAATTGGACTTTATACTACTGAGCAAGAGTTAGACGGTTCTTCTACTACTCTGTTCTCCAACAACTCTGGGTTTGGCTAGTACTTTTTTTGCACCACCTTTTATGACTGTTTTGTTCAGTTTGCCACACTCCATCTCCTATCTCAGCAGAAACCAGCTCTTCCCGACATTGCATAGCAACAATACTTGGGGTACTATTAGCAGTCCATTCAACAAACTGTGCTTCTATCTGACAAGAAATCATCACCTCCTGGAATTGCACAGCAGTAATGCTTGGGACTCCATTAGTTAAGTCCACAATTAATTTACACTCCCAAGTCCAGAGTTGAGAAGATACAAGATGGAAGTCTGGAAAAGTCTGTGCCTTCGTCCCTAAACTCAAAACAGTAACCTGGCTTTTATTTTTTGTTGTTCCTTTTGGCTCCACTGACTTGTGGTAATTAGCCTCCCCATCACCAGGGTAGGGGGTAACAGGGAAAGGCCACCATTTAGAAGGCCACAAGGAGTGGTTTGAGATTTCTGTTAAGTCCTTTTCCCTGTGCAAACCTAGTGAAGTACTGAGTGGAGGCCATGCAATAGGCTGACCATGGAGGTCATCATCTCACTTCTGCAAGGGGCTTTCCCTCCAAACACCATGCATGTCCCCCCCAAAACACTTAGTGAATGTCACTTCCAAGGAAACCATGCAACCTATTATACATACAAGTGAATGAAGCCTCCCCCAACCCCCTCAAGAAGAGAACAGGTATGCCCCTTTACTCCTCCCCCTCCTTGCCTGATTGTTTCAGTGCCGGGGATACAAGTCAAATAACGGTCATCTGGAGTAAAGCAAAGGATTCATCCTGCCGTGCCACAGATCCAGGTTTGTAAAGTGGCTATTTTGTAGTTTAGGATGCTTTGATGTGTTGTTATGCCTTCCAGCATCAAATGTAAGTGTGCTACCTGCTGTGCCAAAGACACTTTTAAATAGCAAACCTTTCTGTGTTTAATAAAGAATACCAAGTTACTCTACGGCATGATAAGTTCACCCACCGCATATCTCTGTATATTACATACATATGTATACAGGTTTTTATTCCTACACAAGTGTATATTGTACTCGGACCCTGTATGTCTGTCTATGCTTGCTCTCCGATTTGTTTCTTTTGGTATTTCTCCTTGTCGATGCTTACTTCTCAAATTATACACCCTGACTTCTTTGTTTTGCTCTTGGAGCCTAGATCATGTCTGGGAAAGATCAACAGACTAGTCCATTTATTCAGCAAATACATAAACATAGGCTGGTGACTGACACGTACAGAACAAAATGCAGGTAATGAAGTTTTATGCTGCCAGTGTTAGTAGGAAAGAGACCACAAAAGTGTGGAAGACAGGAGGAGGAATCTATATACTGGTTGTAGTGGATTCTGCATGTTATTCCTACAAATTTCATTAGTATTACTTATCAGACATTTATTCTCACACTCTACTACTTTTTCTTCGCCATTTGTTTATTTGTAAAGATGTTCTTTTATGTATCTCAATTAATGGCTAGCCTTTCTCTCCCCAATATATATATATATATATATATATATATATATATATATATATATATATATATATATATATATACACACACATACACACACACACACCCACATATGCTCATTTATTACATTTTGTTAGAAGGAATAAACAGGTTTTTTATTTTGTTTGAAGGAAATAAGCCAAGGGTCTTTTTACAGGGGTGCTCTGAGAAGTTAAGACTCCAGAAAAAGTTTGACGTATGTAAATACATTAAAATAAATACAAAATGAAAATAAATCGTTACATCATATTTACCAGCAATATTTAAAATGCTGTTGACCATACAAGTCCATTATAAAGAATACAGGAGATCTATAATGGAATTAGGATAAGCCCTTGTTGCTGTCTCTCTGCTTCCAGCTTCTAACCCATGTGTTACCTGCTCATCTTGTGCTACCTGCACTAGTCTTTAGAAGCATAAAGGACCCTCTCCTACTTATTGGAAGCTCACCTCACTGAATAATTCCACCCTACAATCCCTCTCCAAAGGACACCAGCAAATTACCTGCTCATCTTGTGCTACCTGCACTAGTCTTTAGGAGAATAAAGGACCCTCTCCTAATTATCGGAAGCTCACCTCACTGAATAATTCCACCCTACAATCCCTCTCCAAAGGACACCAGCAAAGTATGTTTGTGGAATAATTCCTGCCAGATAGACTTTCTTCTACTGTACCTATACTACATGGTTAGAGAAAGTCCTGAGCTAAGACAGCCAGCAGCCTCTATCCCCCACCCCTGCTGTACCTCACACACACTCTTCCCATCCCCTTTTTAAAACTCCCTTTGTCCAGCAACTTATTTCCTTGTTTGTACTTTAACTCCCTCTCTTATCACCCTTGTAATTATCAGACCTGTCCACTAGGGGGCTGCCTACCCCAGCTATTCTCTCTTTCTTGTGTCTCATGCCCTGATACTTACATTATTTTTCTCCTGCTATTCCTTAACTGTTAGTCCTCCTTACTTCACCCTCTACTTCTACTGTCTACACCCACCTCTTCTAGGTTTAATTCTACCTACCCTTTTTCCACACCTGTCTTATAAACTTACCTTCTGAAGACAGTTGTGCTGATTTTTTTTATAACTGCATCTGTAGCTGTCTTAACCAGCTTCATTTGCCCTGTGGGCTCACTCTGCTCCCCCTCCCTACCCCCAAATTCCACCCACCCGAGGGGTCCTACTCTTACACTTACTTAACCACACCTCTTCCTCTTCCATTAACTTCTAGAATCTGCTGGCCACACCTTTTCCTTTTCCTATTACATTCAGAACACTCTACCACCTTTTCATATTCTCTTATATCTACCTTCTCTTAACACTTCCCTCTATCTTACCACAACCTTCTCACTTCTCCATCCTCACCCTCTATACTTCTAAAGTTTACCTATATATATATCCAATAGTAAACCTACACAATGTATAAACATCCCACACCATTTTGTATCCTACGTTTATGCACACTACTACTACTTCTTCCTCTAACCATTGCCTACTTACTCACTTCCTATGAATACCCACTACATCTAGACCATCACTATCCTAATAAGGAAACCAATGCTCTTTCCCTTCCACTCTTCTTGAGCCATGCTAATATAACATCTTCACCCAACTACCTATTTGCAAAGTATCATAGAATACTACATATTAAATATAACACACAATCTCAGGAAAAATCCACTTCTATACAACAAATTCCCTAACCCAAGCTATATAGGATTAATACTTTCAATAAAAGCTGGAGATATCCACCCTAACCCAGGCCCTACAAGAACTCCTAGTACTCTCCATAGCCAAAATCCCTGCTCTAACAATTATCTTACTAAAACATCTAACCCCCTATAAGTAGCCCATCTCAATATATGTAGCATAAACAACAAAATACCTCAACTACAAGCTCTAGTAGAAGTATATTCCTTTTATATCCTCTGCTTAACAGAAACATGGTTAAAACCTGCTACCAAAGATAATTAAATCATTCCACCTGGATATAACATACTAAGACTCGACTGAGTAGCCAAGAAAGGAGGAGGGGTAGCTATTCTATTTAAATCAGGCTTACAATTAACCATGCACAACTGTAAAATACCTCTCGATTCCAATGCTGAAATCCTCATCTCCAAACTTCATATTAACAATGCCAAATCCATCTATATCATCTGCATGTATCTTCCTCCTAGTAATAACATTACCACCATGGAAAATACTCTTTGCTGGCTATCCCAACACTTGCCTCAAGAAACAATAATCCTAGGAGATATAAACATTGACTGGAACTGCTATTGTAGCAGCCTACCTACAAACCACATTAACCTATATGGTTTTTCTCAAACTATTACATCCCCCACCAGGATCAATAAAGCTAATCAGAAAGGAAGAATATTAGACTGGATTCTCATTAACCATCCCCCTCATAATTATGATTCAGGAACCCTCCCTGATGATATAAGTGACCACTTACTTAGCTATATTATCAGGCACAAAACCCATACTCCCAATCTAACATCTGTCAAAAATATCAGAGCCAAAAAGAACTTTCACCCTGAGCTATTTGAACAAGAACTAAGAGCTTGCAATTGGTCTCCATTAAAACACCTCCCTTTAGAAGAAGCCATAAATTACTTTAACTATAACTTCCTCACCATTCTCAACCAACATGCTCCAACCAGATTAATTAGAGTTAAAACCAAGTCTGCCCCATGAAAATGCACCTTAGAAATAAACATTGGGCCAAATGGAGAATGACTAAAAACCCTGTTGACCAATAAACCTTTAGACAGTTAAGAAATGACACTAAGAAAGCTATACTCTCTGATTAAAGAAATTACTACCAACAATTCCAACAAACTAAATCAAAACAACCCTCAAAAATTCTGGACTAGCATTAATCAATTACTCCACCCAGGTCATTCCACCACACCTAACCCTCAAAATACTGACCATACTAATCCCATGAATACAGCCAATACAATTAATACCTTCTTTACTAATACTATACAAACACTAGCTAGTCAGTTATCACCTAATAGCTTTACTCTGCCTTCTTATAACTCTACCTCACCCCCTCCTTTTCACTTGAAACCTGTACCAACTACATATATTCTAACCCTAAAACTAAAAACCCATGCTCTCCCTCAGCAGATCAACTACCTGCTGATTTCCTAAGGCTATCAGCCAAAGCTATAGCTTATCCTATGTCCATTCTGATCAATAGGACTATTACTGAAGGTCACATACCTAGCTTACGGAAAGTCTCTCATATTATCCCCCTCCATAAAGGTGGACACTCCTATGAGTTCTCCAACTACTGCACTACTGCCCTTCTTTCACCCTTGGCAAAGATCATGGAGAAATGTATCCATAGGCAATTACTTGACCACTTAACTCAAAATAACTTAATTTCCAGCTATCAACATGGTGTCAGACCCTCACATAGCACCACTACTGCCCTTCTTTCCCTTACAGATTGCATAAACAAAAATGTAACCTTAATAACCTTTGTTCAGCACTATTCATTGACCTGTCCAAAGCATTTGACATGGTCAATCATCAGATTCTCATCAACATACTCAAATCCCTATCTTTAGATGCACCTACCATAAAATGGTTCCATTCCTACCCTAGACAAAAGACAACAGGCAGTAATTTGGCATAAGACTCTTTCTACCCTCCAACCAGTTACCCTAGGTGTCCTTCAAGGTTCCATACTAGGACCTCTCCTCTTCTCAATATTTGTTAACCACCTTCATCTAAGCCATCCCCCAAGCCACATGCATACAATATGCTGATGACTCCACACTAATATGCTCAGCCAAATCCACATATGAACTCCTCTCTCTTAGCCAGAAGACATTTAACACAGTTGAACAATGGTTTACACAGCGTTGCCTTCTTTTGAATCCCAAAAAAACTAAACTCCTCCTCTTTAATCCAACTCACAAGTCCTCTCCACTTGATTTCTCAGTTGCATCCACCAATGGTACCATTATATCACCCGAGCCAACCACCAAACTATTGCGTATCACCATAGATAACAATCTGAACTGTGACACCCATATCAACAATACAATAAAAACTGTCAACAAAAAATTTGGCTCCCTCTATAGGATTAAACCTTACCTTTCCCCCACAGCTAGAACAACCATAGCTCACACTCATCTAATCTTTACTCTCCTCTATGCCTCACCTATTTTTACTAACCTTTCAAAAAATAACCTCAGCAAACTGGAAACTTCCTACAATAACATTGCTAGATTTGCAACAGGAAACCCTTACAGAACCCACCACTGCATAAATATAAAGCAGCTTGGATGGTTGAAATACAAAACATGATTAAATTCCATCAACTAACCATTGCTCATAAAATTCTCTATAAACCATTCATTACTCCTATTCTATCTACCCTCATCACTCCATATACAAATCTGAAATCACTACGTTTCCTCACACAAAAATCTTCTACATACCTCTAAACCCAACAACAAGGCTGGTGAATCTCTCTTCTCTAATGCTGTTGGAAAAACTTGGAATGTTCTCTCCAGTGACCTCTCCTCTCTTCCCTCTCCATCACTCTTCAAAAACAGACTGAAACTCTACCTTACAACACACTGGTTGTGCCCCTGTACTAAACCTGACTAGGCATTTATCCATCTGATTAAACTTAGCTCTGCTTATCCCAGACTACTTTTAAGCTACTTTATATTCTATTATAGATTTTTTTCTCTTCAACTACTCTGTGTCTAGATGTATTCTCTTAAATTACACTGTGTCTAGTCTCTCTAAATACAAAGCATTCTCTTATACAAAATGTTTATTAGGAAATTTTTTTGAATGGCTAACCATAGCTGAAATGTACCATGATTCCTGTTTACTGAAATGCAACAAAATGTAATGAATGAGATGAGTATTTGTAAATTTAGCTGTATTTGTAAATGTATCATATTATAAATGATATTGTTTTTTTTTTTTTGTGTGTTTGTTGGTGCTTTTCTCCTCGGGCCTCCACTGAAAATGGACATATATCCAGTTGGACTAGCCCGGTCAACAAATGTAAAATAAAAAATACAATAAATAAATAAAATTAACCAAAAGTACTGATCAAGTTAAAAAAACACCTCTTTCTTCTAAAAGAGTGAGATTTATGAAAGAATGCTGCAAAGCAGCACCTCCTGTGCTACCGATAACGATATGATATGGACTGTATTAGAAAGCTTTATTGGTTTATGGCATATAGATCTGGCCCCACTGGCTCTGCCAGCATGACTGCATAGTGGAACAAGAGCTGTAAGGTGAATATAACAAATTTAATGCCCTCCTCACCAGCTGGCACAAGGCAAGACAAATCATATAGTTATAATTCTTCCTCCATCTCCATTTCAGAAATATTGATGCAGTGCTCATGTCTAGGCAGGTCCAGCCTTGGGTCAACTGGTGTGCTAGATGAAACGGCTCCAAGGCATCCCTCCTTTCCCCACTGCCTATGTCCACACCCCCCACCCCCACACACACACATTGCCCAGTGCTCTCAGTTCTGGCATACCAACACCATCTAGATTAATTTTTTGTTCCTTTTAATCACAGTTTGCCCTACTCTTCTGTTATTTCCTGCAATTATTTATTCATTCATTCATTTATTCATCAAAACACTAAGTAGGCAAGACTGCTCTATCATAACTGTGGAGAAAATAAATGCATTAAGCTGGAGGAGTCTAGGAGCTGCTAGGCACCCAGGGTCCATGGAGTTATAGCTGCTCTAAGGTTAAAACTTTTCATTCAATGTTGGCTTGAACAGAAATCATCCATAACGCAAGAAATTCAATCAGACCATTTTACTTCAAGGAAGAAATGCACCGTATCCAAAGTTAATACTTAAAGTTAATGAAATAGTAGAGCACATGGGGTTTTATTTTATTTTTTATTTATTTAACATTTGTTAACCAGGAAAGTCCAACTTGAAACTAAGACAATTTTCAGTGGAGGCCAGGGGAGAAATGCTCCAGGCAGGTTTTACATAAATATCTGGAAATAGTACCCGCCTCCTTATGTCACCTCAAAAATGGTATCTACTTTCTGTGCATCCCCAGCTGGTGTTAAATTGGGATGAAAACAAAGGGACAAATTGCCAAAATCATATATTTAAAGTTGATGCTGTCATATTTTTTACAAAGCTTACTTCTCATTCCTACCTGGAAAAGACATCCACCTGAAAAAACAAATAGAATATATTTGTTGTCAGACATACATATACAGAATGTTTCTTTACTCTCCCAACAAAAGATAGCCACCTGTATATGCACCTGTTTGATTATGAGAAAAATTGAAAACAAAAATAACTGCAAAAATGCAAGCTGGTTGTTACTTTTACACAGTGCATGGCTCCTGTACCAGCTTAGTGACCCTGCATGCACCCCTCTGATGTTCCTGAGCAAAGTTAAAGAAACAGTGATCGCACTTGCCCCCAGCCACAGACAGGAACAGTGACCTCTGAGGTTTGGGAGGAAATTAAAAAAAATAATAACATCCTCCCCAGCTCCCAACACAAGCTACAGTGAACTTTTATGTGCACTTTTGAGCAGGGCTAGTTTTAGACTAGCTTGGGGGTCAGGACAATGGTTGCTACTAAGCTAGTGTCAAAATCAAGTTATACAGCCTTGATGTTTGGGGGCCACAAGCTCCCAGAAGCTGTGAAAGTCTGGATGTTCTGCAATGTATTTATGTCTTATTGTTTTGAAAAAGGACTTCAACTGAGCAAATCACAAAGGGTCACTTACTTTCAACCAGACAGCCCCCACCCCCAAAGACAATTACCATCACTTCTGTGTACAGTCCAGATATAAAAATTGTGATAGAAAAGGGTGGCCATTTAATGCAGTATACACAAAGAGCTGCCACACATTTAAAAGCATTGCTTCACACATTTCACTTTAGTCTAGCAAAGACAGAATAATGAGCAAGCAATAGCAGACAGCGCTAACAATCATAGCGACTCTGCGACTATCTGAAACGTCCAGTTCAATAGTCCATCTTACTTCAGACAAATGCATACTCATCCTGAAAGCCAGAAAGTGATTGTTTAAACTTAACAAAGAGCAAGAGAACAGTTACTTTAAACAGACAGCTCCAAATCTCACTCAGCAGTTATAACTCCTTGTGTGTGTACCTCAGGCGATTGTGATATAGGACAGCTATCTATTGCATTCCACCTCTATTAACTTACATCAAAACAGTAGCCATATATTAAAGTATTCTAAGCTGTTTTACAAAAATTATGTTAATTCACTAAATGCACACTAGTCATGCAAAGCCAGATTATGACTGTTTAAACCAAGAAAACAAACCGTTCAGTTACTTTCGACAGACAGACCTCCCCTCCCAGCAATTGCAGCCATGTATTTTTTTTGGTGGAACTTACTTTAAGCACTCCTCAGGGTGCGCAGCAGCAGCAAATACTGCCACTCCCTTCTAGTCAGTTACGCCCTCCCTTACTTCTCTACAAAGACAGGTGGTATAACATCCACCCCCTGCACCCACCTGCCATAGGACCACAAGGACTTTAAAACGGTGTCTGTAGCAGTTGATTTTGTATATATGGTGGGAGGTGCTGGGGGGCAGCAGCCCTTACTGCATATGGACATTTTTCTTGCACTACCTGTCATTCAAAGCCATTCCAAGCCTGCAAAAACTGGTGTGGGGTACTTAAAGTATGTTATGCCTTGTATTTTAGCTTTTTCCATGGAAGCAGTAATCACACATTAATGTATTCCAAGTGGCTTCACATAAATCACAGTAATCCTGCAAATGCTCACTAATCCTGTAAAGCCAGACAGTGATAGCTTAAAATGAGAAGACAACAAGAAAACTAGTTACTTTCTAGACAGCTCCTGCTAATGATTACAGCAAAAAAATACAGTGTGTATTGTATTTCGGCTTTGCTCTTGGAAACAGTAGCCTCATATTAAAGTATTCCAGGTTGCTTCACATAAATCACAATAAACCAGACAGTGATTCTTTAAATTGAAAAAAACAAGAGGGTCAGTTACATGCTAAAGACAGTTCCCACCCCCCGCCCAGCAGTTATAACTAAACATGACAGCCACAGATTTTATTTCAGCTTTGTCCTGTGGAAATACTAGCTACATATTAAAGTCGTCCAGGTTCCCCTTACACAAATCACAATAACCTTGCAAACTCAGGATGATGAGCAAATAGCAGCCATTAGTCATATTCCCCCAAAGACAGACCAGCATTTTAAGTACAACAGGTTTTACATCAACAAACATTTGCTAAGGAGAAGCACAGAACAGTAATGTTTGACATTTCTAACTGACTGCATCCCTCAGTGGTTTATCAGGATAAAAAAAATGAGGGACATGCCTCTTAACCTCTTGGCACAAGAGATCTGGATAAAGTGAAAAATAATGGGGGGCAGACAAACTGAGGGATACAAAATTTCTATAACAGCAGGTTTTGCGTTAACATACATTTTCCGAAGGATATGGAGTCTTGAAATGCTTGTCATTATGGCATGCAGTAAAACAGGCAAGTTCATTTCAATGAAGAGAGGGTCAGCTGTGGACTAGGCAGCACCCAGCCATCCAAATGACCTGGTTCCCCTGCCAGTAACAACATGCTTAACCTTATATTGCTGAGCTTCTTTTTGCACCAACTCTCACTTTTGACATTGTTGACTTCTGTCCTGTTTACATCCTACCGGATTCATTATCTAAGCAGGTCATGGGTGGGACGAGCAGGAAGCCAACATTTTTTTATTTATTTTTTAAGTAGATTTAATACAAAAAAAAAGAAAGAAATACTGGGAAAGCACCCCTGGTGAGAGCAGCACTCTAGGCGGTTTTCTACTTGGCCTATGCCTAAGGCAGGCTATGTGTTTAGGGTGTACCTCCCACTTGTAGATGTATATACCCTTGTTGTCTATGGTTGCCAGTTCTCATCACATGACCTGAAGCCACAGATTTATACTGTGCTCAGTGGTGAAAAGTGCCCACTTCCTTCCTTCCTCAAGCTACAGTCATGCTGCTACTCACAGTTAAGGGGGTCTCACCTCCCCACCTCTGCAACAACCACACTCAGTCTCTGGAGCATTATGCCCCTATTATAACATCAATGAGATTACTGTCCATAATCCACTCATCTATTCCTACAATATAAAGAGCATGCTCATTGCAAACAAGAGCCATTCTCCCATCTCTAAAATAAAACAAAATCGTTCATTGGTCACGTAGCCTTATGAGTATTTAACTAGGTCATTTAACCCCGCAATCTCAATACCTATTGGCTGGGTGAGATGTGATGGTTATTTGAAAGCATTGTCTGGAAGGCAATTTTACATGTGTCAAGAGGAAATTAACATTAATATTTTACTAGACAGACATCCTACTCTAAGTCTCCTTGCCACATCTGTTGTTTAGCTTATACAAAGAAGGTACAAGTACAAAAATGTGGTCTACATGGTGTTTACCAAGTCAGCCCCTTAGGCAGCGAACAAGGGGAATACCAAGTCAGTACCTTAGATAGGGAACAAGGGGTGTACCAAGTCAGTACTTTAGACAGGGATGGTATTTACTTAAGTATGACAGCTTATGAGCCAGGTAGTTGGGCAGGTTAAGAGCATTAGGCACGTCTACCACAAAAGCTTGTTGAAGGCTTCAACCATGTGAAAAGGTTAGTCAGTATACAAACATCATACAGCAGGGTGGGAAGCAGGAAAGCAGCGGATGTAGCTGTTTATAAATAAGTGTGGTCCCATAGTATGTCCAACTTCTGATTAGTGTGAGTCTTGATAAAGAAGTCAAGTCAGGCTAGGCTTATCCAGAGAACCCAATGAAACTTTGCAGATTTCAGAGTTTAAATGTATAGGTATTCCACAGAGGTAAACATTAAGTGAAAAGTAGGTGTAGAAGCCAATGGTAAAAATACTGACAGCATGGATTTTATTTTGAAGATGTCTTTGGAATGATTCAAGTTTGATAAAGGTTGAATGAAGAAAGTTAAATGCATGTTGAAGTACTAACATACAAAAGGTTAAGAAACAAGGGAAGAACAGTGACTCATAAGCATAATAAACTAGCCTAGCAGTTTCACAGTGATTCAAGTCATTCATAAACAATGGAAAACAAAGTCAGCCAAGTGCAGAGCCCCACCTGAACCGTGGGGAAGGGAATATTACTGGATTTCATAGACAGACATCTGCCTTCAAGGTAGCTGCTGTGGTGATGGGAATTAACAGTCTAATAGCTGGAGGCCTGGTTAAGACAACTTTCCTCTGATGAGCCAAGAATTAAAATCAACAACAAACTCAGCACACATGTATCCTGTGTCAGTTCCACAAACAGAACAAAAGCCTAAAAACAGTAAAACTGTGATGAGATCAGCATGAAAGCAGAAAGAAAAGAGAGGACCTAAGATGAAAACTCCAAGGTCCCATAATAGCAATGAAAGGGGTGGGGGAAGGAGAGGTCACGGGCACAACTCCTAACATGAAACCCAGAACAGAGAACTTCATGGGTAATTGATAGACAGCTAACATGGGCGTTATGGTCTATCTATACTTCTACTGCTTAAGTTGCACCCGTCGCCTTCATTCTTGCAGGATGGGACCGCGTCTCAGACAGAACAGAAATTATAAAGACTAGCCCTGAGAACAGTGGAACCAAAATTGTCTATAAAAAGAAAAAAAAGTGTGTGAAGAAGCCGAAATAAAAGTGAGGAGTAAATGGTGTCAATGGGCTGGTCTTTTGGATAGCCTAGGCAGTAGCCAAAGGAAGGCTGGAAGTTTAGTTTTCTAATTATGTGTCAATTTTGAATTATTATCTAATTTTGATGTCTAATCTCAGAAACAAGGGCCATCAGAATGAATAGCCCCTTGGATAAAAGAACCTTTGAATAAACAAGTGACTTCTGAGCTGATCGTCTTTGTCCAAACAGAAATTAGATCAAGTAGTACCTTTAGGGTGTGGAATAGTACATAATTTCCATTTTTGTTCAGAGAGTGTAATTTATGAGGGAGGGAAATCAGAGAAAGATTGATGTTGAAAAGGTTGATTTGATATTGAAAGATTTTTAGGTGAAACCGGGTTAGGCAAAAGGGCGGGTAGGTTAAATGAGAGAACTGGAGCTGAGGACACAAAGGTAAGGTGAGCGACTGAAATTGTGATAGCTGATGTGATGTGATAGAGCCCATGGCATCCATTTATGGAAGGGAAATGAAAATAACATGAAGCTGCAGAAGCTGAAGGTTGAAAGAAACAAAGAAAAAAAGCAAGAACTAAGGTTAGAAGGAGAATTTCTTACAGGAGGTCTGAAGGAGAAAAACTCCTTTCAAACTTTAAGCAGAGTTTGTGGGACCCGGGTTTAGAGGATAAGCAGATAGAGAAAGAAGCAAATGCCAATTTTTGAGCTAGAGTAGATGGAGATGAACCTGCATGGAAGAGTTCAGCAAAAAAATCAACTAGAAAATGGATGGAAGTTGGTGAAAGGATCTAAGTCCTTATATATTTCATGTGTGAGATGTGTTTTTTTACTCAAAATAAATCTTCGAGTGGAAGATTTATTTCTGTTTAAAGGATGACAGGAAGTTGTCAGCATTGATACAATGATAAACATGGGTGTGAACACATTTTCCCCAAAACGTTAGCATGAAGACAGTGAAGTGTAATACCCAACACACTTCACATATACAGTGGTTCATTAACTATGCAGCACTTCCCCATGCAAACAGCAGTTCAAGTAAGCAGCAGTTTAGCAAAGAGTAGATAGTGATATCGACAGAAAAGCCATCTTTAAAAAAAAACATGGCGGTAGAAAATAACTAACAGCCAGCAAACATGGTTTAAGCATCACCAAAAGATTTTACAAAATGTTTTTTTCTCCGGAATCCCCTTGAACATCTACAGACGCCTTCCAGTTGTTTTACTTACCGATTCACCCCTCCCCAACACATACACGCATTTTGGGACAATAGTTAAGTGTCACTGGTGGGTGGTCACCGTCTGTGCAAGGTAAGGATTTTTCTGTCTGTAAATCCAATTAAACCATTTATACCAGCAACAAACAAAGTGCGTTGGAATTAGTTCACTAAAAACACAAACACCCAGAATTCAATATAAAATCAAAACTTGTCTTATGTCCACTTAAAATGTAGATCCTTGCAGTCAGTAACTTCTAAATACAGAGAAATGTCCCCAAATATCAATAAGCTGCATAAGCCAAGATAGTGCACTTGCTGATGAGTCAGTTAATACACATTCTGTTTCCACAGGCAAACCAGTTTCAGTAATAATAATATCTCCACAGTGACAGACATGTACGCTCACAATTGCAGGGGCCTGATATATGTCCTTCCCTTTCTTTCAGGTGTGTTCATCAAACCTCTTAGCACAAGAAATCTGAACAAAGCCTAAAAGGGGATAAAGGTCCAAAAATAGGGACAACTTTAAATATTGCTCTTTTAAACTTAGAAAAGTTGCTAGAAAAACAGGATTTCTGTTAGGATGCATTTTTTCTGAAGGATATGAAGTCTGAAACTCTTTAGTGACTTCAATCCTCTGTGATTTGCCAGAAAGACACAAATGTACTGAGAAAAAGACCAAAAATATGAAGCAAAAGTCTGGATATTCTGTGAAAATCTGGACATTTGAGAGGTATGGTGCTCATGCTCTGCACATACCCCTATGGGATGGCTACTATGCAAATGTGGCTTGGCACTGCCATGTGCATGGCCCTGGCAAATCTGTATGCTGTTTGCCTGCAACAGCAGCAGCTGACAGCAGTACAGTGGACAAGATCACCTCCCTCCCCCCAGTGGATTGTTAAGCCAGCATCCCCCACGCTCTCCTCTCCATGTATCCTCCAACAAACAGACTGCTAATCAATCCCAAGTCATCTGAGTTATGGTCAAGGCTTTGTTGCTCTGTTTCATGGTGTTGGCTCTTCAATAAAAGTTTTCTGATGAGGGTAACTCGAACAATCTGAAAAAAAAAAAATTATGGTGCACAACTTGATGGCTTTTGCAAAATTGCAAGACAAACTGACACTGAATTCTTCAGATATTTCTGCATAATTTATGAGTGGAAAAGGACTAAATTCTTTTGATTTTCCAGGACACAGAAGATAATCTATATGCGACTAAAATTACTGTTTTTGACAGGCTGTCCCTTCCTGTTTAAATCACAGCCTTTTAGTGAAACCTGGCTTTCTCTATCTGCTTAAAAGGTGTACAACATAATTTAGATAGCTGTGATACATCTTAGGACTGACTGATCATTGTCCTTTAAAATGCAACTTCCTGAAAAGGACATTTCTAATACTAAGAGCCGAACACAAACTCGATTTACGTATGCTTGATAAAATTTACCGAACATGAACTGCTGGAATGGATTAAAATATTGGCTCGAAAAACGAGAAGAAGAGCATATGCTCTCAGGGTTTCAATTCATACACTACCGCTGCCACTCTTACTGATATAAAACCCATCGCATATTAAAATTGCTTACAAACCAGAAGTTCGAGGAGGATCACCTATTTTATTCCACCTAAGATGTCTCTTGCAAGTGAGATTTTATCAGTATTCTGCATGTTGTCTAGAAAAGGCAGATGTCATTGATGTAGATGCAATGCAGAAATCTGAACAGAAACTGTAGACACTTTCCTGGATTATCCGTGTCCCAGTAGTCTCCATTACTGCTCATAGCCTACAACCATAGATGGAAGATAAACCGCTCTGACAGCATCTGCAGAATAAAAAGCTTTAAGTATAATGTGGGCTCACAAATCCTTATCCCAGGACTGTCAACTTTTCAGCATACCTCAATACTGTACAGTCTTGCAAATCTAGCATCTTCAAAATCCCTTTACTCTATTTTTAACAACCTTCTTCGATCTTTCAGACTTAACCCTTTCAGAAAACAATCTGTCATTGTATGCAAATTAAAAAAAAAATTTCAGATAATCGTAATAGAGCTGAAATATTACAAGAAACTGTTGAAATGTTATATTAACAGCAGAAATGTAAACATCCTACAATAGTAACTTAGAACATCAATAGCTATGCAGAAAGATGTACTGGATATTCTATAACACAGTGCATCATGCAAGAGAAGTGTTCCAGATTTAAACTTCATTAGTGCCATCGCAACAAGCTAAACAGAGAAAGAAAGGAATGGAAAATAATAACACCGATTTGTAACTATGTAGGCCCACTGGACACACTCTCTCTTAGGAGGGTGACCCAGGAAAAATGTCTAGTTAAGTGACTTACTCAAGGTCATACAGCAGGCAAAAGTAGACTGCGGGAATCAACCCTTGTACCAAAGGAACTACAGCTCACAGCCTTAACCTTCTGTGCCACCTGTGAAATTTGATCAGGGAATCTGCAAAATTTAAGGCAGTGTCTTTTGGGAAAATGATATACATAAGAATAAAGAGCATAGCCTGAACTTAGGCAAAACAGGACACATTCACTGAAATGAACACACAGAATACACTTTTCAAGCAGGTGGGGTTTCAAAAACTAGTGTGAAAACGTAGACACAGATTAAGTCTGTTGCAATATGTAATCAGGACAAAACTAAGTCATCAGTAAGGGAAGGTGTCTGAACTCCATAGATTAAGCAGCCATCTAACACAAGAAGTGAATCAAGTCTGGAGCCGTTAATTTCAGTTCTATTTACAACACCGGGAGGTACAGAAACAAAGATGATCCTTTTAAAATGGCTCAGACTCCAGTTCCTTATAGAAGTGAATATCTTCAGATTAACTGTAAAAGAAATGTTGCATGTTACGTAAAGATTAACTAGCCAGCTTTGTTAGATTTGGCCATAATATGGATGCACATCCTGTTACTATGGCAGATACTAACTGAAAACAGCATTAATTCACTGCAGTTTAGGAACATTTTGGCAGGCCAGTGGTCCTTGTCATAGGTAGCCAAACAGAGTATACAAGCAGTTCACTATAGACAACCTAATAGAACCTGGTATACAAACAGGTCCTTGTCATAGGCAGCCAGACAGAGTATGCAACCAGTTCACTATCTTAGGCAACCTAGTGGAATGAGGTATGCAAACAGTTCAGTCAATCTAGTGGCTCAGGTTAAACAAACAGTTCCTTGTCTTAGGTAGCCAAACAACACAGGATGCATAGACATCTCCTTGTCTTAGGCAGTGAAACAGCACAGGGTATACAAACAGGCCATTACCTTAGGCAACCTAATGGCACAAGGTATACAAACAGTTCTGCGCCTCAGGAAAGCCAATGGCGCAGGTGTGAGCATCCACCTACTCTGAAAATGACCCAGATTTGAATAGTGACACCAGTGCTGGCAGGCAGGGTAAGATGGAACAGAACTTTGCCTGCTTACCTTTTCCATGGGAGTAAGTAAACAGTGCACACATGGGGTGTGTATCCTGTTTGTAAAGGAGAATGTAAGGCAGTTAGAGGAATAACGCTGCTAAAAAACACTGAATGTCTCACTTTGGATGCAAGCTAGGTGCATGTTGGGGGGAATAATAATGATGATGATGATGGTGATGGTGATGATAACAATAATAATATTCTTTTGCTTCCATGTGAATCAAAAACTGAACTTCTCTTGTGGAACAGAATGAGCAGCTACGTAGCAGACAGCCATGGGACAAAATTGCTTTTTAAGAAAACCCATGTCTTGTTGTCCAGTGTGCTGCACATACTAAACAGACGGGAGCATGATCATAAGCTTTATACAGGTAAAACTGTTCACAAGATGGACTGTGAAAATCTGCAAAGGCCACATTTCTTTTATAAGCAGAGGCTGAATTAAATAACTACTATTTAAAGGCGAGATGAAATTGACCCTGATATATATGCCCAGGCAATTAAAACAACAAAGAAAGAATTTTCTGAAAGCAAGGAGACTTCTATTTTAGGAAGCAGGTTTTAATGCTTGATATAAAAAAAGAAAAAAACTAAGAAAACGTAACTCTTAGAATTTAGACAGACTATTAGTAGTATTAATTACATGCACACCCCTCTCTCAGCACCCCAATGACCCATTCATTTCTCCTAAAATGGGCTGGCTGTTGTTAAGAAGGCTGGACATCTACCAGTACCTAACACCGCCCATGGAAGCTTGTGGCTCCCATACATGCTGCTGCTTGGGGGGGGTCCCATCCATGCATTCTGACACGTACACGCCTCACTGGCTGAAGTGCAGAATGTAGCTGCTCCCACAACTGATAAACAGTTTAGTTCAAGTTGGCATTAGAATCTGCTATGCCACCACCAGAACCTTATATCAGGATGACAGAGTCGGTATCAGTCACTTGACCCTCACCCTCCCCTTCCATTCCCTGTCCTTCTAGCACTTGAATCACTGAATGAACTCAAGGTCAACAGCATTACAGTCAGGGTTTTATATGTTTATGCCACACGGCAGGAGGCACACCATCTCCCTTAAGCCCCAAGTCTTACAGACCCATTGGACTTCTCCCCAAACTCTCCGTCTCCAGAAATACTGAGTAAGTTTTGAAAGCAGAGATCTCAGCCATTATCCAACGGGAGCTAGGAGATTTTTCTGTATTGTCCTACCCCCCCCCCCCCATTCTTGGCTGTCAAAACTGATTCAGTGTACACTGCTGGTACATGCTATACACTCTGTTATGCTCAGCTTGCATGTAAAATTCTCACTGGCTGGGCTGACACCTTTCAATCTCACCCTCTGTGCATAATATGTTAACGTGTGAAGTTTTCCCTTAGTGGCCTTACTTCAGCAAGAGTTACATCAACCCCAGCAGGTGGGGGTCAGTATCAATCAGTTACACCAGTCTCTCCCTGCTGATCTCTTCTAATGTCTTGCTCGCTAATCAAAGCTGCATCATCTGGAGGATGTACGTCATGACTCCATTTCTTTATGCAAGAAATCAAGTTACACAGACTAACAATAAATGGGAATTCTAGTCTTGGCTCCATTCCTCTAGACCAGAAAGCTAGATGCACAGATTAACAACATCTGGAGAATACAAGCCATGGTTCTTTTCCTCTACATCTGAAATTAACTACCCAGACTAATAATATCTAGAGAATATACACAATGATTCCATTTATGTAAATCAGAATGTTAGCTATAGAAACTAATGTGCTTGAGGTATGTATATCGTTTTATACAGCGTTTCAGAAGCTGATGCACATTATCGTCTTATAAGCTCTTGCTGCTTGGCATTTCTTTTTGTATAGGCATTTAAGACAATCAGATGGCACAACAATGCTTATGATTTTCAAAGAACTTTCCCAATGCTTTTAGGACTAACAACTTACATTTACTTAAAGGGACATACACTTTAACTGACTTATAAAATGTATCCTGAACTCTTGTAACTTAACAAAAAAAGGTTACATAATTTGGCTAACTAGCTCATACAACTAATTACAAGATTACAAGTACTGACTCTGGGATGACATATCTGAGGCACAACTCTCAACTGTCGAAAATTTTGCAAAATGTCCCCATTTTTGCCTCATGTTTTTAAGCGGACTTTCATAAAAATTCCTCTTTCCTGGAATGCAGTTACTATTGAATAACAGACATTTGAGTTTCAGACTTCATTTCCTTCAGAAAAAGCATGCTGATGCAAAATCAGTTATTCTAGCAATGTTCTAAGTCTTATAAGAGTAATATTTAAAATCTGTATCTGATTTTGTGCCTTTGTCCCCCCCACCCACTTATTCCTGGTTAAGGTATTTACCTTATAGCCACTAGGCAGTTAGCCTAATACAAATCTATAAACCTATGAACTTACAATATTAGAAAGTTGCTTGAATAACAGAATTTATGTAAGCATACCTTTTCTGAAGGAAATAAAGTCTGAAACTCAAATGTACATCATTATTTGGTGACTTCAATCCCCGGTGACTGGCAACAAACCACACATTTTAGGAGTAAGGGACCAAAAATGGAGTAAATACTGGATATTTTTTCTTTTTTTTGAAAATGTTATAGTTTTGAGGTAAAATACCTCCTCTAACACCATTTACATATACTATAGCAAGTATGAAACATTAGGCAGAAGAACTATTTTACATAAAAAATACATATATGTGTGTGTGTGTGTGTGTATACAAATATATATATATATATATATATATACACACACACACATATATACATATATTTATATTTAAAATATAGTAGTAATAAAAAATAAGTAAAACACAACAATTTTACAGATAGCCCATTCTCTAAGCTCAATAATGTCTTTCTGGGTGTATGTTATTGTGTAAGGAACTCTCTTCGAGAAATGTACAGTCCCTTCCCACCTGCGGTACCGGGCCTCATAACACTCCTGGGTGGGCATTATTTACACAGTAACATACATCTTGTTGGGCATTATTGTTTGCTTAATGTATATTTTGTTACCATTTTTATGGTATTTTGTTTTTCTATTAAACTGTTTATTAACTTTACTATTACTGCTCTGAGGCTTTGAGCATATCAGAATTTTATGATGATTTTCTTATTTGGTGTTATTTTTTTAACACTAGTAAACAAAAGCTAAGAAACACAAACAGCAGTGAGTTAAAAAGCATTAATAACCATACAACAGACCATAACCATGATAAACATATAAAATCTAAAACTATAGTTACATTGCTTAACTTTTCAGTAATGTTTTATCATTTCTGACAGTAATCAACATAATTCATAATATATCCAAAAAGCAACTAGTTTTTTTTCTCATCAGTTTAGGCCTTCATTTATAGCTGCATGTTCACTTTTGTGTTACTTATTCTTTCATGGTATGTCAATAACCTGATTTCTCATTGCCCTGTGTCCATGTGTGTGGGTATGTGTTATTAGTCCTTGTTTCCAGTAAGAAAACTCACTTTTGTGCATAAGTCAGGTGCTTATTTTTCCATATACCACCCTTTGAACACATTAATGTCTTCATTAGGTAGTGTCAATGTAGTAATGTGTTCCATCTATCCTTGGAAGCTTTCTCCGTTTCAAGCAGCTTGCAATGCAATTTTGTGTAATGTTAACACTGACCAGAATATAAGGGTACTCATATATACTATAGAATGTGTCCCCAAATGCTTCTGGTGAGTAGCAGTGCAGCAGTTTTCTAGCATACATTAGTAAGTTATCTACTGTTAGATGAGCAATCCATGTCAACAGAATCCCTGTAATACCTTATATTTCTGTGCATCACCACAAATGTTAAAATGGATGGCAGTGTGGTTATTGTTCCCGAGAGTGGCAACTGTTATAAGGTAGTTTGTAAAATCAGGATAAATGTTTAGTAACAAGTGATGAATACTTGCATTCTTTATCAATGCTTTTGTATACATAATAAAATGTCTGCTATTACCACCCATGAATTCCATTTCTGATACAGTGCTGTCTGCTCTTGTGATCCGGATAATTTAGGTCTCCCTTCATAATGGATATTCTTAGTGTTTATAGCTGACAATGTGTTCTAACCTATTAAGGGATATGGCCTACAGCACCCTGTTAACCTTAGTCATCTTATGGATTTTATGTGAAGTAAAGCACCAACTGACATTTCACAACAAGCACTTAGTCTCACTTCAACAAATTTTAATGTCTTATGAGTAAAGATTGATATCCTTCCTTCTGTACTATACGACTGTCTGCAATAATATGCAAGAGTGTCTTACTTCAGACTCTCAACATCTTAGTACAAGCATTCGAGACAAAGACAAAAATAATTGGGTGTTGGGAGGGGGGCAAAGGTACAAAATCAGGGGACAGATTTTAAACATTGCTCTTATAAACTTAGAACATTGCTTGAATAACTGGTTTTGTAGTGGCATGCATTTTCTGAAGGAAATAAAGTCTGAAACTCAAACGTGTGTTATTCTACAGTGACTGTAATCATGAATAATTTGCCAGGAAACCAGAAACTGTATGAGACACAGATCAGAAAAAAACCTGGACATTTTGTGAAATTCTGGCCAGCTGAGAGTTATGCTTCAGATGCAGTCCCAGAATTAGTACTTATGGTAATCTCTTGCAAGGTTTTACCTAGATGGTATACAGCACAGGCTGTACACGGGTTTGTTTAATAGGCTGCCTTATATGGCAATCCTAACTCCTCCTCCTTTTTAAGTGCATTAATTTATTCTCCAATTCCCTGGGTGTTTCCAATGCTGCATCCAAAATGTAAAATATACTTAAGACTGTGTACAGCCTTTCTTCTCTTTGTTTTTTTTTGCTGAATCAGCATCAGGCATTTTTAATATGACTGTACAATACAGCTCCCCTTTTACTTCCCTTATTTTTCATTTTCTAACATCTGGACTCTGACTTCTGGTGGCTATATGACCATCAGTCATGCCCTGAAACCCCATCCAACAGACTAGGTCTGCCCTAGGAGAAAGATAAAACATGGTAGGGTAATCCTCAAATCATCACATCTCGTAAGTAAAGCAAGTGCATTAAGTCAGTGTTTTGCATCATCTTTGGCAAAGACTGAGATTTTTGTATCCTGGGACTACAATCACCCTTCTGTTAGTCAACAAGCATATTGCAATGCCCTCTGCACTGATGCCAAGGTCAGCGAATATTTCTGCACATCTTCAGTGCTCTGGCACAGTGCAAGCACTCCTGGCTGCCAAATCCCCAGGCAAATCGAGACACTGTGACCTTATTAAAAACGCACTTCTGTGGTAAGACTTACACAACTCCCTCCCCAAAGACAGGCAAGTTTGATGTTGCCACTTGCCTCCATCCCTTCCTGGATGGCTACAGTACAGGTGAGCTGGCTCACAATCATCACTTTATTCCTCTGTATCACTTAGGCAACTTTATTTATTTTTTAATCATTTTTCATTATTTCTTTACGTCTACATGTGCAAAAGAAATGTGGTACATGCTTTATGGCGGCTTCCAGGTACCATCTTTAATTGTTTGCGCATTGCATTTCATGGACAGTATGCTATTCTGTGTAATGCAAACAAGTACAGCCCTGACATCTCTCATTTAAATATGCTCACTTCATGGTTGGGCAGTTGTAATAAAAGAGCAAATACCATTTTTTATTTCAGTGATGTGATGCAAATGCAGTGCACAGATGCCTGCTGCCATGCGTTTCCCTTACAGCTGAGTTCAACACTAGCCTATTGGGACTAACAAAAGAAAAAAATAAATAAAAACTCAGAATTCCGAAAAAAAGGACAAATGTAAGCAACTTCCTGATAAAAGAAATGAGCTTAAACTTTTGTTAAGCTGTAGCCTCATGCTACAGCAAAATAGAGACCAATGCTGAGGACAATGCCAAAAAGGTAAAATAACTTTATAAATTTTTAGAGACATCTCAGTCAAAAAAATGTGGCAAAACGAAGTCAGCTTTTAAAGTAATTCATTCATCAGTGAAAATGCATCATCTGCTTGCTGTGTGTGTGGCATTTTAAAAGTATGAAAGTTGCACATTCACAATACTACGCTTTTTCACATTATTTAAACTAGTAGTTCATTAGCGCAATTGAAGCTCCACCTAATTAAAAAAAAAAAATATATATATATATATATATATATATAAAATATAATCTCTGCAATCATATCTCAGTAATTATATTTCCTCGACATGGATGTCAACAGTCACCTCTCAGTCTTTGCTTCACTTCACTTTCAAAGTGAATTTCTCAACAGCCACATCTTGAACGCATAAATATTTTGTAGGACATGGAGTGCATTCATTATGCTCGGATATCATGAAAAAGACAAATCAGTTAAGTGCTTGTACAGTGTGAGAGCCAGTCTTAACAAATAAGCATTCCTTGTTTCAGTTGTTAACACTGAACAATGAAATTTGCCAGTACTGGCCAGCAAATGACAGTGGCACACTTAAAAATGAATTTCTTTCTGCCTGCTTTCTGTACCAGTAATCTGCCCCTGACTCTTCTCAATATAAGACAATATGTTACACACTAATTCTGTCACTAGTACTCGCGATGCCATGTTACATGGTCTTTCTGAGAGTGTTCAACAGTGCTGTACAGCTTTGAAAGCCAGCAAAACACTAAGTACTTTCTTTTTTTTGTAACTGGTAGTAAATGGAGCAGTTAAAAAAGCTGCATGTGCTACAAAGAATTACAAGCGGTCTCCTAACCAGCTTATTATGTGTTCTCAACATGGATGCCAAAATTCACCTCCAGGACGAATTTCTTGGTATCCATGTCTCAAACACATAAATAACCAGTTATGATCAGAGACCCAATCAAAATCCTCGATACTAGAAAGGTGTTTGCAACAGGATTGTGATGCGCCCATACTATAAACTGACAATCATTTCACTTGCTTTTCAAATGTTTTAATTTATTTATTTTTTTTGCAAATGTATGACTCATGTATTTTGTATTTCATGTTCTAATCATCCTCCAGGCAACTTCAAAAACGACCCCCTTCTGTTTCATAATGGTGCTGGTGTGATTTAACTTGCTGTTTAATTTGTCATTGTTCCTTGGTTTATATATGTCGTTGTGTATGTATTGCTGAATTTGCATTCATGTCATTTTAAATATCTATAGCTGTAGCTTTTCTCCCAGTGCCTACTGTGAAAATGGGCTTTTAGCTCAGTCAGACTATCCCAGTCAACAGAGTATAAATTAACTGGAACCGTGAAGCCCAAATAGTGAAATCCTTTCATGTTTTTTGTCTGAATTTCAGTGCTCACAACAACCTCATAAACTTGACAACTATTAAATCAATTCCAGACTTAAAAATACAGCCAGCTCTTCAGAGCTATACAATTCCACAGTTAGGTGAAAATCATTTTTTACTGCTATACCATGCTGAGATTCTGAATCCACTGTGCAAAACAGCCTTCAGGCAGATCCACATTTTTAGACACATAATTTTACAAGCCAAGAGTCATAATTTTATAATACTAAAAAGCTGAGGCAAGAAAAAAGAAAATCATCTATTAGCCTGCATTTTTATTTAGAAAAACAGCCTTAAAATGTAGTCAAAATTGGCTATTTATGACATGACTACAATGGTTTTAACAAAACATTCAGTGCTGAAAAATGCTTTTTTCAGTCAAGTGTAGAGGCATTGACAATAGGCTACTAAATATAACCTTCTTTGTGTTAATGGCAATTACATTAACGTGAGCTTGTACACTTAATAGTCAGAGAATCTGAATGGACCTCTACTTCCCAGTGATGAACATAATCACCGATTGACAACAGGTCCATGGAACTAAATTTACAGATCTGCTTTGCTTTTTTTTTTTTTTTTTAGCTCATATATGCAAAACATGCAAAAATGTCCAGGCCAATAGATTCTTAGCAAAGTTATGTATACGGCTCTGTCAAAAAACTAAGGCCAGGATAAATAAGGACTCCTACTTAAGAAAATTAAATCTGTAGATGTACAAGATTACAAAATGCAACATCACAAGGAAATATCATCTGATTTATCTTTCTTATTCTACAGCTAGCAAGGAGCATCTTTTAAAACAAACTGCCCTGACAAGGATCCCCTATTTTCCCTGGGACTGCGAACATTTCACTACTGAAGCTCAACGTCTTTCATCTGATGCATAATTCAGTTTTCAGCTACATAGTTAACCTTCCCGTTGCCCTGTGACTTGCATGGAATTACTGTTTCATAAGATCAGTGTGTAAGCACATTTAAAAAAAACACATGCAAGAATTCTAGTTAAGTGGAATGCAGATGGGTTACGCAAATCATTTAACTTACTCTTGCTGATTTATTATTTAAAAATGAAAGGAATTTGGGCTGGTTTCCTCCATAAATCCATTAATTTGCAGAGGAAACATTTTAGAAAAAATTTAAACCATGGTACTTATTAAAAAAACTCTCCTGGACATTGCTTGTTATGCAGATTTTTATTATGTAACAGAACTGTCAAAATCAAATCCACATGGATTACACAACTGAGAGTGTATAAAGTATAGTGTGTCCATTTTTGTCTTACTGAAATGAAAATACAGTGCCATCAAAGTGTGTGTTTTCCTTGTGTGACCTTAAGGGAAAGTGTGCTTGATGCAGAGAGCTGCATCTGGAAATACTCGGTGTATCCATTTTTGTTCCAAATGAATGTCCCTCTAGTGTCAGTGGTGAGGATTCAGGCGCCTTGATTACTGGCCCAGAGTGGGGACGTCACATTTTCTTTTGTTTTTTACTAAAACAGTACGAATCCTCATAAATAAAAAACAAGATACCAAAATTTGAAGTGCTCTGTCTCTACATTTGTTTACAATGACACTGCTATCAATTACAGGCTGCTTGACTGTCAGTGAAAACAGTGTTAATGTTTAAATTTTCAGTGACGGTGTGATTTGTGATATATATCTAAGCTTTTAAGATTCCTTTCATGGTACATTTAAACCTTTTTCCATTGCTGCTGTTATGATTTTGATTTTAATTCATACTAACTTCCTTTATGAACCTCATGAAGTATTGTTACGGGTGTGAAGATACCTTTCATTTTGTGGATAACCTGTGGCTAGTAGTTCACACTTTACTAGTCTGGCCTAACAGGATTTCATCTGCCTTTTTTTTTTAAATCACATCTAGGCTAGTTATTGTCATATATCACATAGGCTGAGACAAATTCCTAGACAAAACAAAGACAACTTGTTTTGGTGGGGGAGTGGTCTATGCTGATCAATCAACGTACTGAAACATCTAAATATGATTGACTGGTTAATTGTTTGACATTCTGGCATCAATCAAAAACCTAAGCTACTGAAAACAAAAGATCAAATAAAAGCAGTTTCCTTTTGCAATCTGTTTTCTTATTTCGGCTGTTCCTGTTAGGGGTCACCACAGTTGATCTGTTTCCATTTCTTCCTGTCCTCTGCATCTTGCTCTGTCACACCAACCACCTGCATCTCACCATGTCCATAAACCTTATCTTAAGCCTTCCCCTTTTCCTCTTACCTGGCAACTCCATCCTTAGCATCCTTTTCCTAATATACCCATCATCCCTCCTCAGCACGTCCAAACCAACGCAATCCCGCCTCTCTGGCTTTGCCTCCAAACTGTCCAACCTGAGCTGACCCTCTAATATACTGATTCCTAATCCTGTCCATTCTTGCAACACCCAGTACAAATCTTAACATCTTTAACTCTGCCATCTCCAGCTCTGACTCCTACCTTTTTGTCACTGCCACTGTTTCCACCCCATAAAACATAGCTGGTCTCACTACCATCTTGTAGACCTTCCCTTTCACTCTTACTGGTACCAGTCAATCACAAATCACTCCTGACACTCTTCTACACCCTGCCTGTACTCTCTTCCACACTTAACCATGAATCTGAATTGTTGATCTCAAGTATTTAAACTCATCTGCCTTTGCCACCTCTACTCCCTGCATCCTCACCATTCCTCTACTCTGCCGCTCATTCACACACATATTCTGTCTTAGTCCTGCTGACCTTCATTCCTCTCCTTTCTAAAGTGTATCCCCACATCTCCAGGGTCTCTTCAACCTGTTCCCTACTCTCACTACAGATCACAATGTCATCCGCAAACATTAAAGTCCATGGGGGGGGGGGAATCCTGTCTGATCTCGTCTGTCAACCTGTCCATCACCACTAAAAATAAAAAAGGGCTCAGAGATGATCCTTGATGTAAACCCACCTCCACCTTAAACTCATCTGTCACTCCCACTGCAGTCTTCACCACTGTCACACTACCCTTGTACATATCCTGTACCACTCTTACATACTTCTCTGCCACTCCTGACTTCCTCATACAATACCACAACTCCTTTCTAGGCATCCTGTCATACACTTTCTCTAAATCCACAAAGACACAATACAACTCCTTCTGACCTTCCCTATACTTCATCAACACACTCCAAGCAAACATGGCATCAGTAGTGCTCTTTCCAGGCATGAGAACCATACTGCTGCTCACTAATCTTCACCTCAATTCTTAACCTAGCTTCCACTAACTCTTTGCCATAACCATCCTGTGACTAATACATTTTCTCCCTCAGTAGTTACTACAACTCTGCACATCACCCTAATTCTTAAAAATTGGTACCAAAATACCACTTCTCCACTCCTCAGGCATCCTCTTACTTTCCAAGATTTCATTAAACAATCTGGTTAAAAACTCCACTGCCATTTCACCTAAACACCTCCATGCTTCCACAGGTATGTCATCTGGACCAACAGCCTTTCCATTCTTCATCCTCTTCATAACTATCCTTACTTCCTCCTTGATAATCCGCTGAACTTCATTATTCACTATCCCCACATCATCCAACCTTCTCTTTCTCTCATTCTATTCATTCATCAGCCCCTCAAAGTGCTCCTTCCATCTGCTCAACACACTCTCCTCACTTGTGAGTAAGTTTCCCTCATTATCCTTTATCACCCTTACCTGCTGCACATCTTTCTTAGCTCGGTCCCTCTGTCTAATCAATCAGAACAGGTCCTTTTCTCCCTCCTTAGTGTCCAACTTTTCATACAACTCTTCATATGCCTTATCCTTAGCGTTCGCCACCTCTCTCTTTGCCATGCACCTCATCTCTTTATACTCCTGTCTACTTTCTTCATCTCTCTGACAATCCCACTTCTTCACCAACCTCTTTCTCTGTATAGTCTCCTGTACTTCCTCATTCCACCACCACGTTTTCTTGTCCTCTTTCCTCTGTCCAGATGTCACATCAAGCACCTTTCTAGCCATCTCCCTTACTAGCTCTGCTGTAGTTACCCAGCTATTTGGTAACTCTTCACTGCCACCCAGTGCCTGTCTTAACACTTGCCTGAACTCCACCTTACAAACGCACTTTTTCAACTTCCACCATTTGATCCTTATTACTGCCCTCACACTCCTCCTCTTCTTGGTCACCAGCGTCATCCTACAGACCACCATCCTATGCTGCCTAACTACACTTTCCCCTGCCACCACTTTACAGTCTCGAATCTCCTTCAGACTAGCCCTCCTACATAGGATATAATCCATCTGTTATGCATCTTCCTCCACTCTTGCATGTCACCCTATGCTCCTCCCTCTTCTTAAAATATGTATTCACCACAGCCATGTCCATCCTTTTTGTGAAATCCACTACCATCAGACCTTCTGCATTCCTTTCCTTAACACCATACCTACCCATCACTTTCTCATCTCCTCTGTTCCTTCACCAACATGCACACTAAAATCTGCTCCAATCACCACTCTTTCATCCTTGGGTACACTCACCACCACTTCATCCAACTCATTCCAAAATTTTTCTTTCTCATCCATCGCACACCCAACTTGCGGAGCATATGCACCAACAACATTCATCATCACACCATCAGTTTCCAGCTTCATAAACGTCACTATGACAATCTTTTCACCTCCAAAACACTCTTGTCATACTGTTCCTTCAGAATAACCCATACCCCATTTCTCCTCCCATCCACACCATGATAGAACAATTTGAACCCACTTCTGATACACCTGGCCTTACTCCTCTTCCACCTGCTTTGTTGCATGTACAATATACCAACCTTCCTTCTCCATCGTATCAGCTAGCTCTTGGCCTATACCAGTCAAAGTTCCTACCCTCACTACCATACTCCTAACCTTCCTCCTCTCTTCCTACCTTTTGGCATGCCTTCCCCCTCTTCTTCTTCTTCTCATTCAGCCAACAGTAGCCCAATTTCCACCAACACCCTGTTGGCAGTTGTTGTTAACCCATGGCTCAACTGATCCGGTATTAAAATCTGTATTGTTGTCCGCATAAGTTATATGGCAAAAGTTTTACACCAGATGCCCTTCCTGACATAACCCTCCCCATTTATCCGGGCTTGGGTCCAGCACAAAGAAATGCACTGGCTTGTGCATCCCCAGTAGCTGCGATCTGTAAATAAATTAATTAAATAAAAATAATGTAAAGCCGCCAACTACAGAAAATCTGTCTACATAGATGTAATGTTATGGAAACGGTTTTTGTAAAGTAAGGTGTAGGGCTGTGTAAGGTTAAAGCTAGAGTTAGCATTCATTATTAATATAGAGCAAAGGGGCGTCATGGAACCCGGCATGAAAATTAAGTAATGATGGGTATGGGGAAACATAGGTATGTCTTAGAACCGCGCAGAAACTTGGATTAGAGACTTGTAATACAATGCTAATGCCATGGCAACCTTTTCTGCCAGCGTTTGTGAGGCCTTCAATTTTTCTTAGTAATCCATTCAGAATACTTATGATTTAGGTATTTTCAATTACAGTCTTCTCAAAACCTTTCAATCAGGTGTGGTTTAGTGTAATTCAAGGAATCATTGTGCAATAACTTTTCCAACTAAATTTTTAGAGTTGCATTTTTTATGAAGTAGACCCAGCTGCTCTGTGCAGATCAAAAACTAGATGAAGAATGAAAGAATCACAGAAAGAGAGAGAGGAAAGGAAAACGTACTTAACATATCTATTCAATGCAGGAATAAAAGGTGATACGTAGCTTAAAAGTAATGCATTTGCACACATCTTACAGATTCACAGGTTCATAGATATGTACCAGACTAGCTTCACTTGTGGACCATTTTAAGCCTAGCTAATTTCCCTTGATGAGGATCAAACCCTGTAGTAAACACCACAACCGTTACCCCTGTATAATGGGCCAACTATAGGAAGCATCTACCTTGCTGATGAATAGAAAGGAATAATATATGTATCATTAGCTCAGTGAGTATGACAGACTTTGCATAACTGACAGTTTTTTTTTGTTTTATTTCCTCATTACCAACCTAATTATGTAAAACATAGACGTAGCTGGTGGCAAAACGGCTGCAAAAACAGCTGTTCTTTTACTTATGTTTAATCAAAAGGAATAAGCTTTCAGTAAGGTTTAGAACACAAGTAGAAGAAATAAGATACATTACCTACTATGAGAACCAAGTACTTTGAGAGTCTCGCACCAGAAATGGACTCTAATGTAAGTGGAAATTTTAAGTGAGCCTTTAACAGTTTTTCAAAGCAAACTGAAGGCAGAAGAGGAAATCATTCATATTAAGCAGACAGAGAGGGTGAGGGTGTGTGTGTGTGTGTGTGTGTGTGTGTGGGTGGGTGGGTGTGTGTATGTGTGTGGGGGGGCATTTCCTCACCGCACTGTCATTTCTCTCTTAGAAGAAACGTTAGCAGCATAACAACCTATACCAAAAACTGCTTCCTAAAGCATTTCTATCACAATATTAATGTAATCCTCTGCTCATTAGTTACAAACTTTTAAAAGTGTACAGACAGCTCATTCTATCCCTACCTTTTACCAATTTAAGTTTGGTTAGGAGGGTGTACACACTTCATAAAATCCAAATGTTCTACATTTTTATTTGGATGCTTTTAGATTTATTATTCTTCCTGAACATCAACAATTACAATCCTTGTTTTCTTATTCAAAATTATTTTTGTAACATTGTTGTTTAAAGGGTGTTTTGTTGTGACATTTAAAAATTTTCAATAAAAATATATTTAAAAAAAATAATTGTCTGCATGTTAGCAGTTGACTCTTCCGCTTTCCCTTGCTGTACTTCTTTGGAGTTGGTCTTCTGAATTAAGATGGGTCCACTCTAAGGGACACAAAGGCAGACTTCGGCGTAGGCAAGTGTACTATCAGCATTAATATCTGACTTATCACCATAATTGCAAATAAATGTCCGATATCAGGATCTACTCAAGGCAATAAACAGGTGTATTTCCTTACTCTTTCAACACAAAAGTTTAGTTTAGCACAACATGCAATGCCCTTCTGACACCAGTCATTATAGTAGTTTATAGGCACAGTTCATTGTGCATAATTATTACTCCCTTCCCTCCAATTTCAGACTGCATAATATATAAAAAAAAGGACACAGCCTGCTAGATCAACATTCTTCATTCAGTTACAAATTTCAGAATTTCTCTACGAATCCACACCAAAATCATTCTGCATAATGTAAAAGCTCATAGATCAAAACTAGCTATTTCCATGTGTTCATATATCATGCTAATTAGTCCCTGTACACATTATCTCTTTCCTTAGTGTGCCCAGTACATGTGTCTCTGTCCTCGACTGCTCATTAAATCTGCTATCGTTCATTTGAGCTTTGTATCACTGTGACTAAATTATACATTGCAGAATCCAAAGCCCCCTTCTCCCTTCCCCTAGTGGATTTCTTACCAAAGCTTTACAAGACAAACTACTAGTACTGCTTGGGAAGAAATGCACATTATAGTGAATGTGAAAATGTTTAATATAGCCAGGCTACTCAGGAAGGAAGTATGCGCTCTGTGTACCAACAGTATCCTAAACATGCCACAAGAATGACCACTGTGACAAAGTCTGAGATGTTGCAATCTTTATTCTCATTACTGGGGACTTCAGAGGCTAAGGTCAGTTACAAAGCTTACAGGCTTATTAACAAAGTTTTTCTGGGGGATTTTTTTTTCTGCTGCTAACATTCCATTTTAAGCATTGCTCTCCTTTGTACGATATAAAAAAAAAATGCATCACCAGTGCATATGTTCTGTATCCACACTATTTTACTACAATATAAGAAAACATTAACTTGATCAATTACAGTATACAGACTATGATACCAAAACTGGAATTACAACTGCAAACCAATACTTAATGCACAGCTCTATTATTCACTCATTTTTAATACAGATCGATGTCACAAATGTAGCAGAGAAGCATAAGGCAGGCTGAATGTGGTACTTGTAACTAATTCAGCGATTAAAACCTTTGAGTACTCATGAAGTCCTTATCTGTTCATAATATATGCAGGCATTTATCAAGCACAGAACATCTGCTAACTTGCACACACTTGGCAAAGGTTCAGAATCGGCATACGACAGGAACGTTCATCCACTGAGAACTGCCCAAAATTCCTGTCATTAATCATTATTAAAGGTGCCCAGACAAAGGAACTAAGTAATAATAAAACTACAGTAGCTTACAATGAAGGGAATAAGTACGAATGTAACACAGCTTACAGTGAAGGGAATCAATACGAATGCAACACGGTTTACAATGAAGGGATAAAATACGAATGCAACACGGTTTACAATGAAGGGAATGAGTATGAATGCAACACAGCTTACAATGAAGGGAATAAATACGAATGCAACACGGCTGACAATTAAGGGATCAAGTACGAATGCAGCAATTCAGAACAAGACAGTTAGCAGAGCTCTCCACACATCTGTCTTTAGTTTAACCTTGATTTCTCACATTTTAAGAGAAAATAACAGATACTGCCTGAATGCATCAGAACAGCCACAAAAGGGTCTCCTCACTGGGTCCAGTGGTGGGGTTTATCCTCTCCACAAATCTAAATTCTTCCATAACAAACAAATGTCAATTACACATGTGAGCTCATCCTTTGTATCTGCCAGTTTGCCCTTGCCCACTGGTAACCACCTGTTCCGCATATCAGCAAATAATGAACATTTTGTCAGCCTGGATTCCATGGCATAAAAGGTTAAAGTCTTAAGTATGATCCAGGCAAACCAAGCTCAATGAGCTTCTCAAGCCCTTGGAATCAACAAAGGAGAGAGGATGGAAGGAAGCTGCTGCTCCCTGCAGGTAGGGAGACAGTGTAACTCATGGAATGAGGACATCTATTGCAGGAAGGGTATTAGGCATGCATCAACAATTGGGAAGTGTACTTGGCTCTGTGACACATGACCCAGCTGATCAAAGTTCAGTTAGTGTAGCAATGAAGGAGAAAATGGGGAAGGGGGAGTAGCAAAGAGGATATTGCCTGCTTGCCTCCCACAGGGATAGGGATACGAGATGTGCATGGGAGACACACAGCTGCCATGCTGTTAGACACAGCACAAAGTACCCCAGGCCTCAGTAATGCATGGGTAAAATTGCACTTATTCATGGAAAGGCATTGGGTACCCTCACATGTGCAAAACAGCATGTAGCCACCTATAGCGAGGTGTTAAGTCATTTAAAAAAACAGATGGTTATGTGGATGACAGTCTCTTGCAACTAATGGTCACCTCACTAGGAAAGATGGGTCTGCTTCACTTAGGGAGGGCAAATGGATGTCAGAAAATGGGTGGAATGGCTAAACAGTGAAGATTTAACACCCCCAGTTGTTAAAACATAAGCCAACTGTATGTACCTGCTTATTTTAAACAGAAATTTGACAGCATTGCTGGCCGAAGGGGCTATCCTTATCCAAAAGGACACTAGAGGGGTACTGACCCATCAATGATGGAACTCTCATAGATTAACTGATATAATAACAATTTATCTGTTATTTCAAACATCTTTGATGGGTTCTAAGGTTGAGCTGATTCCCACACTGCAGATCTACACAGTGAAAACAGCCAGATGACTTCAATGAAAGGAGTTAATAAATCTCAGCTCTAGAGAAGTCTTGATAACAGAGATAAGACTGCTCGAGTCACAGTTGTGATTATCTAACCTGGAGAAGGGGGCACAACTGCTTAAATGGTCAAGGCACCCATGCCTGTAAGCAGACATTTGGAAGCCAGTCCCACAGGCAGTGACTACCACACCAAATCTTCTCACCACAGTAAAGGCCACAGGGTGAACTGCTCACTATTAGAAATGGATGCAGCTGTGAAACCAATATCAAGTGACTACAAGACAACTACAACCTCTCCCATCTCTGGAGCCATGAAGATGGACTGGTGATGTGACTAACTATCACAACTACTTCAGGAAAAACGAGGAGACACTGCACCTTCAGATAATGGTGATAGAAGGTTACTAGGCTAATGAACCTAGGGCCGTTATAAGCCTAGCCAAGTTTTACCCTTATTGCCACAATCAGCACCCTATCACTCCTGTCCAAGAGGGACATAGGTGGAACCCCCTGGGGTGAACTTACTGTTACCCATACAATCATCCAGAGTGCCTTTGAAGATGGACAATGAGGTGCTCTGCTTGATACAAAGTGGGAGTCTATTCCAAAGGTGTGGTAACCTCTGTAAGACAAATCTGTCTCTCCAGCAGGTTCTATTAATGTCATATACCAGGTTAAGGCCATTAGAGTGGGTAACCTGTGTACAATTTGACACAGATATGCAGTATTTCCAATAAAGCAGGGTCAAAGATTGGCTTATATGTAAGGGTGAGATCGCTTCTGAGTAGTCTGTATGAAACAGAATAAAGTGACAGTGATTTCAGATGATCCTCATAGGACAGATGCTGAAGACGTTAAAATTTCCTTTTGAGGATCCACTGTGGTCTCTCCAATTGCTGCAGGTGCTTGGAAAGGTACATACTAAAAGGGACGTTGTACTCTATTATTGGCCTGATGAGGGAAGAGTACAGGGAGGTTACATCTTTTTTTCTTGAGGAATTGCTGTTACTTATGTGAAGAGCAGTACAGAACGCCCTTCTTACTGGGGAGATGTGGAGAATGGCGATGAAAGATAAGGTTGCTGTCAACCTGTGTGCTCAGGTCTCTCAACATGGAGTGTGTACTTAGGGTATTGTTACTGATGTGGTAGTTAGCAGGAACATCATTCTTACTGAAAGGGATGATCATACATTTTTTTGCATTGAGTTTAAGGCCATGACTTTGGCACCAATCATTTGTTTGTGTAAGACCCTCTTTGTAGGATTTGGAGATTCTATGACTACTCCCCAGTTTGCAGTCACCAGCAAACTTTGCGTCAGCCACAGACCTTTTGTTTAGCTTGTACTTTCCAGAACTAGATTCCAAATAGTAGAGGACCCAGGACTGATCCCTGTGGAACACCCCTGGTTACAGGTCTACTGTTGGAGGTGGATTTCCCTATATTGACTATATGGGTTCTATCAGTGAGCCAGTTAGTGACCCCATCTAATGATATATGGGTTGATACCTAGCTGGGTGAGTTTGGCAATTATGTCTGAGTGGGGGATAGTGTCAAAAGCCTTGGCTAAGTTCAGGTAGGCTGGATATGCAAATTTCCCTTCATCAAGGGCTTTGGTGCCTATTTCGAAGATATGCACCAGGTTTAATAGGCTCTCCCTCTTACAAATCCAAAGTGAGCAGGGTCAGGTGTTTGGAGGTTACCAATGTCTTTGTTGATAAGGTCCCATGATGATTCTCTCCATGGCTTTGCAGATAATGCTAACAGGTCTACAGTTCCTGGTGTCACTGGAAGCACCATCGCGGTGCAAAGGAATAACGGTGGCCTTTTTCCATTCAGCTGGGATGACACCAGTGCTTAGACTATGACTGAAAAGAGTACCCAATGGTGTTGCGAATTCTTGTTTGAGCCCATGTAGGACGCAGCCTGGGATGTCATCATGTCCCATGGATGCTGTATTTTTGAACTTAGAGAGGGCATTCATGACCTGCTCTTTAGAGATACAGGGTAGAGGACAAGTGGTAGGGATGTCTTGGGGTAAATGTGGTCAGGAAAGTGGAGTGAAGCTTTGGTTAGCAATGTACACAGGCTTGGTATATGTAGTATTATTAACTACCAGTTCTGCACAAATCTGAGCCTTTCCTTTTAGGTTATGGATGGAACTACAGAACACCTAAAGGTTGTCCTTAGTTGAAGAAGCTAATTTGGATTCATAGATAGCTTTGGAGGACTTCACAAGGAGTCTTATTTGCTTGTTTAAGCTGAGGAGGGACTATTTCCAGTTTGGGGCTCGCTTCCTCTTACTCTTAGACATCAATTTCTTCCTCTTATTGTAAAGCCTGTTAACGGCAGTTGTCCATCGGACAGGTTTGCTCTTTCTTGAGGAGCTTGTTTTGATACGATCAGGTATGGCCAACATCAATGCAGTTCTTTTGTATAAAGCATTTGTGTAGAACTCGGTATAGTTACCAGCTCCATCAGGGGAGGAGGTGCGATTAAGCTATTTATACCATACAGTAAGAGGGTATAACAAACAAACAAACACACAAAAATGGATAAGTTCAAGGACAAAATCAAATGCACCAAGGGATAAGCAAGCTCGAGGAGAAGTTCACCACAGCAAAGGGCTGAAGGAAAACCTCAAACCCATAGGTCTGAACCACTAAGATGTTTCCTACAGAGGCAGGAATACTAGGAATAAAGTTCAGCTCAAGGATGATGCTGAAATATGTAGGTCCTGCTACAGAAAGAAACACCTTTAACTCATGAAGTAAAAGTCCCTTAAGAAGACAGAACCTGTAAAGGAGGATAAAAAAGTAACACACTAAAAGGAGCTGCTGAAACAGCCAGAGCTGTACTTCATTCTTTCCTCCTCCTGAAAAATAATGGCTAGAATGCTGCCGCAAAACTCTCATGGAAAAAAAGAGTCCACCTTACAGACATCTGAGCATAAAGACTGAATGGGTGGTGTGAACTTCCACTCTGTTAAAAAAGTAAACTGATTCTGCTTCTAGGCCCAAACACAAAGGCTCCTAATACATTCAAGTAGATCAGGAGAAACACGTCATGGCCTAGGTTATAAGTTGGAATTAGGTGTCAATCAAATTATGAGGGCCACTCTTGTTAAAGACTGAGTTAGTCTACTGTCCAAGTAAAGGCCTGGAATTCTTAAAGCATACAGTGCGCAGTCACCTGGAACTGCCACAAAACAAGTATGATGATCTTACTTAAACTATGCAATGAGACATGGAGTCAAGAGGGAGTAATGAAAAAATGTACAGGCACACCCGAAACCACAGGAAGAAGAATACAACTACATTAATACCGCTCCTTCAAGCAGCAGAACCAGTCAGGTGATCCCTGTGGAGTGCCCTACAACTTTAGACACAGACACCCCAAGGATCTCATGGCTGCTGAGAATAACACTTCAACAGAGAATACAGGGAAAAGTTCAAAGATATCATGATCAACTCTTTTCCCCAAGAAGGATAACAGCTTATAGAGTAAAGTCTGAAGTACAATCAAGCCAAATGAGCAACCACTCTCTGCAAATTCGAAACCACTCTCTGCACAGTACTACATCCTTTGGCTCTATTAAATAAATGCATCCTACAAAATGAAATGGGGGCGGGGTCAAGCCAACAAAAGAAAGGCTGGATAAGGAAAAAAATTAGACTTTAGGCTCCAGAAGTCCTTCATCTAGCCTCAGGAAGCACCCCGGAGAGGAAGAGGCCACTGCTCCATGCCTGGAAGGGAACCTAGGAGAGCTGCCCACCCCTCCTCATAAGCCAGCAACAGCTGATGGTAATGGGAAGGGCAGTGGATGGGGAAAGAACACTAATCCTAGACCCTTAAACAAGGAACAGGTCTACAAGATATGATAAGCCTACCTCCAAAAAACTAGAGCGTCCTCAAGTCCCACAGCAACACCCAAATCCTCACAAGTGCAGTGGTGTCATGCAAAATGTGGCTGCACTCATACCTTGAAAATCCATAAGGGTCAAAGTATGGGCCCTAAGTTGCATCATTGCCTGGGCTGTCAATCTAAGATCTCCTGAGCTCTCTCAAAGAGCAGAGGTGACCAGCAACAAAACTGCAAACTGCACAAAAACAGAAAGCACAGTTATGCAAGTTGAACCTACCATAACTGTAGATGTTCGAATGAGCACCGCTAAAGTAGTCTTAGCTATATAGTCTACATCCTGCCAAGGATATAAAGGCTGTCCAGTTTCAAAAGCTTCAGGGGGCCTTCCATGCTCCCAAACCTTCAAGCAGCTTGAGCTGAGCTGACTAAAAGAAAAGTTTGGGCATGAAGCCCTTCAAAGCTTTCTTTCCAACAGAAAGGTAAAGGTTGAGCCTGAAAGGACTATGCTAGGAACAACAAAACATAAATGTCTATACCCTGGCATAAAAAAATGCCAAAAAACAAGGAGGAAGGAGGGACAAAGACACTACTCCAACAGTGATCACTGAACATTTACTTACGTAACTGTACTAAGTTCCTCATATTGATCACTGTTGTAGTAGCCTTACTTATATGGGTAGATGACATAGCTAACTACATTTAGGAGGTGAAAAGAACAGAGTCCAAGAACTGCTGGAAAACAGACATGACAAAGCTTGATCAGAACGTAGAGAAGGAATCAAGCTTATAGTGCTTTGTATGTGTATGTAAACAGGACCAAGTAGCAGTTTCTAGAATATTTCTAGAATCCAATCCTTTCAAAAAAGTCATAGATGAAGCCAAGGCCCTGGCAGAGTGGGCTTTAACCCTGCCTAGAAGAGATTTGTTGTGGTGAGTATAACAAAAGGTAATAGCCATAGACAACCATTTGGAAATCGTTTGTTTTGGCACAGGTTGTCCCTTCTTCTAAACTGTACAAGAAATAAAACAAATGATCTGAAGATCGGACAGATTTAGTTCCATCAAAAAGGTACCAGAGTCGTCTGTGGACATCCAAAGTATGAAGTATCCTTTCTCCCTCATTTTTAGATTCACTAAAGAAGATGGATAGCTTGGCTTAAAGTAAACTAATTAATTTAGGTGTAAAAGAAGGCTAAGTTCTCAAAGAAACCCTGTCTGTATGGAAAATGAGGTAGGGTTAATTCAAAGCTTGTAACTCAGATACCCTTCTTGCAGAGGTCAGAGCAATCAGTAGAACGGTTTTCCATATTAAGAACCTCAAGTCAGCCAGATTAACTGGTTCAAATGAAGCAAGTGTTAACTTCTCTAATGCAAAATTAAGATCGCAAAGAGGTGCCATCAGTTTACTTGGTGGTTTCTTATGGAAAATCCCTTTCAAGAACATTTTCACATGAGACTGCAATGAAAGAGGAGGATCTACGGACAGAGAAGCAAAAATGGCTGATAAATGAACCTTGACTGAGGAATAGGAAAGGTTGTAGGATAGTATCTCATATAAATATTGTAAAACCAGAGAACAACTAGCCCCAAATGTATGCTGGTTATGTTGCTGACACATACTAGGCAACCTTTTCCATTTGTAAATACACATGATTTTCTTGTAGCAAGTTTCTTACCTTGATTAGTACCTACTGGACTTCTGCAGTAAACAGGTGTGTAAAAGTAATTAAGACCTTATCATCCAGGCAGTCAATTTAAATGCCTGATGTCAGAGTGAATCAAAAACTCCTGTTTTTGTGTGAGTAGATATAGTCTGTGAGGAAGCATGTGGTAATTGCCTCTTGCCATTTTGGAAAGAAGGGAGAAATAAAGTCGGCTAGGCCAAAAGGGAGTCACCACAATGACCTTGGGGATTCCTTCTGAGTCTTCAGAAGTACCCTGCATATTAGTGAAAAGGCTGGAAAAGCATACAGGAACATTCCTGTCCAAAGAAAAGAAAAGGTATCAGTCTTGTAGGCCTTCTTTCATAGAGTCCTGGAGCAGATTCTTGCCAGTTGATTGTTCAAAGAGGAGGCAAATAGGTCTACTTGAACTGCCAACAGATAGATCAAATGTTGGAAGACCTCCTGATCTGGCTTCCAATTGAGAGGGTCTGTCCTGGTCAGGTTGTGTGCCACACAATTTTGCTTTGACAGAATGTATAGGATGCCTGTAGAGTGATATTGTGCTGTGAAGCTATATCCTAAGCTAATATAGCTAGTCTGCAATGGGGGTATGACCTGGTTCCCTCTTGCTCCTGTTGATGTACCACGAGTGTGGAATTCTCTGTAACCACTTGGAGAGGTCCAGGGGACCAAAAATAGTTCTGAGACTCAAGTGCCTTGATCGTGGAAAGCATCTAGATATTTATGTGCCTGAATCTGGCCGTGGTGACTCACACCTTTGCACTTTTATCCCCCCGAAACTGCTCCCCAAGTAAAGTATGAACGGTTTGTGATGATTCACTGCTCTGTAGCAGAAACAGAGGAGATACTTGAATTTAAGGATAGCTGCTGTCTCCACCAAAAGCTTTCTCTACTGACAAATCCCACACTGTGATTTGGAAAATTAAATGGTACTGATGCGGAGACCAGAGAGATTTCAGACACCACTGTATCTTTCTCATTTGGAGTCTTGCCAGTGTTATCGTGAATCACAGATGCCGTGAGACCCCAAATCTTGAGGTATTCGCTCACAATGACAGAAGTCTGGGTGGAAAACTCTAGAAATAGATCTATTTTTTCCCTGTGGGAGAAAGTGAGGTGTCTAGCTGACATCCCAGGAGCACAAGCCTGTGTGCGAGTCAATAAAGATGTTTGACTGCTCTCTTGGTATTCCAGCTTGTGTAACAGATCTCTCACACAAGAGGAGAGAGATTCCTGACACTTTGAAAAAGACTCTGCAAAGATTAGCAGGTCACCTAAATATGGAAATATGGGTACCCTGAAGCCTGCAATGACCTATAACTAGACACTTTGTAAACACCCTTGGTGCAGCGGACAGTCCAAAGGTTAAGGTAGAGAAATAATCTGATCCAGGCATACAAAAACCTTAAGAAAGGACTGACGTCTGGATAAATAAGGATGTAGTAAGTTGATAAGTATCTTATAAATCCAGTGTTACCAGAAAACTTAAAAGACAAAGAAGAGATAAAAGGTTGTGAATTTGCATAATTTTTAATTAGGGCACTACCACAAATAGATTTAGGAAAGAAAGATCCACAACTAGTCAAAGTATTTAGGAAAGAAAGATCCACAACTAAAAGTATTTAGGAAAGAAAGATCCACAACTAGTTAAAATATTTTCTTACTTTTTCACTAGGTGCATCCATGAATAAAAACCCTAATCCCACTTGTGACAGAGGAACTGCTTCCATCAGTCCTTAGGAAATCATGTGAACCATGTGGTGAAGAACAGGTGGAAACAAAAAAGACCGTTATGGAGGATGAGGACTTTCCTTCCATTGCTATCTGTAGCCTTGTTGAATTATACTCGGAACCCATTTATCTGTGGCCAAAGACAAAAAAGGAGATTAAGACTTTCTGGAAGAAAAACCAGGCCAGGGTGGGAGTGCGTTATGATGTCTCCTGAATAGTCATTCAGACATATTGGACTGTCTTCGAGTCTGGAAGGTTAGAGACTCCAGTTTTTGGAGCTTACTTGCCATTCTTTCTTAAATGTCTGTTAACCTGAATTTTGTTGAAACTGTTTATCTGTTTTCTGCCGAAAATGGAAGAGAAAGAAAATCCTTTGGGCAAAGTGGAAAAGCAAGGCTGAAAAATCTAAGAGATTCCCGGGATCAGCTTGCACCCTTATCATACCTTGTGATTTCCTCTTCAGCAGAAGGGCCAAACACAATCTCTATACAAGGAAATTTAAAAATCTCACTAACAGTAACTGGAAGGTTCTGAGAATGCAGCCATGCAACCTCCTTAAAACAGTACCACTGTCCATAGCCCTGGAAGAAGTATAAACAGTCATACACACACTGCAAACAATGAGTGTTAACCTATGCAAAAGAAAAAAAAAGTTATTTAAAGCAGATTTTTCCTCATAACAAGAAACTACAGATAAAACATGCCTCATACTTCCGAATTTTGTCAGAACAAACTAACATACGAACTTGACAATTCAAAAATCTGAAAACCAAAGTTGCATTTTTTCTCCCCACACCTTTCAATTTTTCCATCCTTATCAGAAAGAGTAGGATTGGAATTAACAATAATTTAGCTGCCATGGGATAAGCTAAAGCCATAGCTGCTGGGTCAGGTTTGGGGACAGTGTATAACAATTTAAAAGACTGGGGAATTTTATACAGCTTATCTGCCTTTTCACGAGCACCCTGGCTGACTATCAGGAAACTTGCAAGCAGTAATACATAACACATCCTCTAAAGCAGACAGAATAGGAGGAGTAAGTGTGGGGGTTCTGGAAAATCCTTCTGTAACAATTCGTACTATTTTCTGATAGACTCCTCATTGAAAACATTGGCACATTCTGGAAACAGTCTCAGAGAAAAAGAAACCACACAGGGAGAATCAGAAACTGAGCTCTCCCCACAATTTGAATCAGAAAACTGAGAATAAAACCCTGAATCCGTCCCTGCACATTCCTGCTCAGATTCAGAACCTTGAAAAGAGTAATCCCCTCTTACTTTTACCAAAAACTACTTTACAAGAAGGATGAATAGTCTGAATTAAACCCTGAGCCAGACCCAGTAAACTACTCTTGTACAACTGTATTTATGCTAATAAAACATCCAAATCCTGGAACTTACTGACCCCAGCATATACTTAAAAATCCTGACGATCATACATTTAAACTACTCTTAAAAGAACACCTTACGAACTACTGACTATGCTCCTGCACACACCCAGGGTAACTCCTTCAACCTAACTTCTACTCAAAAATGCCAAATGCTTCAGCTATATACTTCTCTTCTCCTCTCTGTTATATCAACCTTTTGAGAACTTTCATCGTGTAATATTCCTGTTCTGTCCTTCCTTACCTCTTGCCCATTAATTTTATATACAAGAGGATTATGAATACTTTGTTCTTTACCTTTTGAGAAATCCATTAACCAGTTGGTCTTACTGAACATGACCCCCCCTTCCCCCTTAAAAGATGGTTCTGGAATGCCAAAATAGAGGTAATCCAAACTGAATAAGGACATCAACAATGCTATTCTGCACAGACGCACTACTGAACCTGCAGCTCAGGTTACAGAATCCACACAACCCAAAATGCAGAGAGTAATCTAAGAACCCACCTAAGCAGCTGTAAGTGGGTCCAAGAACAGATCTCTAAGCATGGCATCCAAAAGGTCTCTCATTGTCTTTTCTACCAGGAAGGAGTGGAATTTGAACTGATGAAATAAATAACTGTGAGCTCTGAGCTCCCATATGGCAAAGGAGTACACTTTTTTAGGCCTATGTTCAGCCATCAAAGGAAAAAGCATCGGATGGCATGTCTCTTCGAACATACTGATCATCAAGACATTTGAGTAAGATCACATTATGGCAGGGATCAGGAAATTTTCCCTTTCCCCACTGTAGAGTGATATTGAAGTTGTTATATATAATTAGCAGGGAGTGTAGGGGGTGCAGCCCCCCCACTTGAGGAGTTTCACTGAACTGCATTTTCAATGTAATGCCGTTCAGTGATTTTTACACTCAGTGGCTGAACACAGACACCACTCTTTTACTAATGCTGTCCAAAGTTGTAGATATCTTATGAGGAGGCAAGGGAGAAAACAAGATACGATCTCTTGGACTACAAACTGCTCACAGACTTCACAAAAAAGTTAGATCAAGAATGCTTAGACAATAAATGACTTCAACTGGCCAGAGGTATACACCAGGTGTTGGCCTTCTTAGAGACTGCAGTAACAAAGTATGGGTGCCTTCAAATTTCTAATTAACATCTTTAGTAGATTAGGGAGTCCAACAACTCATCCAGAGTGTTGAGGTGTGAGCCCAAAGAAATATATATACTACAGGAGCCATAAAAATCCCCACACAAGGCCTCCCAAGACTGTGAGAAAGGCGATAGTTCACTGTCCTTATTTGTCTTAAAGGCAAGGGCCCTTCCAAACAATGGGCTTACAAAAGAAGATGGAGAGGGAAGGAGCCCTATCTCCTCCAACTTTCTTGAAGGAAAGGGTAGGACAAATGCTTATGCAAATGTGTGAGACAGATGTGCCATGCATCAATAAACTGGGAGCTACAAATTACTGCAGGCATTCCACAAGTGGTGATGGGGGTGCCTACACTAGTTCTGGTACTGGCATCATTCTGAGATGACTAAGGGTAAAATTCCACTCATATTAATCAAGATGCCACCACAAATAAAATCTGCAAGTGCAGTGTTTGAGATCAGACACCTAAGTCCATTATCATGATGTGCAATAAACTTGCAACCCTTCTTCAAGTAGGACTGGCCAGCTCTAATGCATATGAGAAAGTCCCCAGAGCAGTGACCTCACACCAGAATGCCCCCCATCTACAATCAGGAGAGCCAAGGACCATTCCATGTGATCATGCAGGAAAGATCCCGGCCCAAGACAGTCAAGCATGTGATGGGTATCAAAAATACCCAGTGAAGATTTGCCAAATCTTGGGGGGGGGCTTAGGAAGCAACTCCGCCATGCCCCAAAAACACTGATAAAGATAAGTAGACTGAAACAGGCTTAAATTCTTGCTGACTAGAGATACAGTCTCTCTATCCCTCTGTCCAAGAATCAGGAAGCAAAGTAAGGCATGGACTTGCCAGAAGAAGTAGGTTTTGATCAGTCGTCTGTGCTACTTTATTTGTGAAGAAACTCCAAACCTTCCATTTGTGTCTAAAGAGGGACCCTTCCACCAGTTAAAAGACCTTCCTTCCACCAGCTAGTAGAGGACTGAGTACAGTTTCACAAATCCACAAAGGACTCAGAAGAAGAAAGGGCATGCAAGATAAGGATTTTACCGACAACACCAGAAATCAAAATACAAATGTATACACTGCAGAAAAGATACTGTGGGCACAGGTGACAAACGGCATGCAGCTATCACAGTGGCGAGAATGCCTGAGAAAAAGATATAACAAACAGGGTTGAAGCCCCCGACTTTGATTCATGAGATCATAATTTAATTAGCATCTCCATCACTAAAGGAGCCACACATGGAGGGGGGTGGAATGATCTGGTGTGGTCTACTACCCTCTCCTAGGGGCAAGATGAGGTTGGCACACACGCATTGATATACACAGGATAGTGTGATCTCCCTGATGGAGACCAGAGAAACCACCACTGATGCCATGAAGGAAGGACGCAACCGGTGAAGAAGTTAGGAGACTCGCTCTGTAAACAGTTTATTGAATGCTCCCCCCTGTACCTCACAGGGTGTGATCAAATTAGTGCCACAGAGAAAACAAGAACCCCTCAAGCCATCCTTAATGGCTGCTTCGATGAGGACTCCTTTCAGTCGACTCTCACTCTACAAAGGGATAGAAGGGGTGCACTGACTGACCATGTTGGGGTACAATGATCAGCAAGCAGGGGCACAAATTGTAAAGAAGGAAAATGGTCAATATCACAACCCCTAAGAATGCCTTCCATTAAAGACACTGACTCCTCTAAAGCAAGTAGTTCAAACAGGTTCTAGATCATCCTTTTATAGCAAAATTAAAATTCAAGTTTAGTTGGAATACAAATTAAAAATATAGGAAGATGAATCATAAAAGTTAATACAATGAAGTATAACAATGTTAAAAAAGATAACATAACAGTAGTGTAACTGAATATCTATAAAGACTTTTTTTCAACACCCCACAAGGAATTTATTTTGTTCATATAGTTAATGAGAGTTTTCTGGTTTCTTTATAACTATGGTACTTCTGAAGAAACAGCAATACTAAGGATTAATGAAAACTCATCATGCACTTCTTCCTGAGGTGGTGTCCAGAACCGAACCTGCTACTCCAGATATGACATCATCAAAACTCGGCGGAGTGCACCATAATGTTCACTACATTGGAAGCTGCGGCTCAGGCTATGTACTTCAGTATTCAGCAGGCCAGTGTCACTGCCTTCCCAGGTCCTCCTAGCTAATTTTGGGGAGAGTAATAATCCACACATTGTTTATTTCCTCCAAGGTCAGTAGCAGCTTTCTGTCTATACTTCCTTCACTTCAGAAGCATAAAATACACAACTCTGCTATGCCCCCCTCCCATGGGCAGTTTTTTTAGAATCCCCTCCACATCTATCAGTTGCCTCAGTCTTTCTCTTAGCCACAAACAATATATTTATAGAACGGCTCAATTATCCTCACAAATGGAGGGAATGGAAAGAAATATGACAATCCTAATAAATTAATATGTGTTAAGGAGAACTATACAAAGAAACAAAGGCACTATGGGGACCATGATTACCAGGGTATCAGCAAAGTCTAGAAATTCAAGTCAGGGAGCTAATGCGTTCAAAGATTTTATTAGACAGACATGAAAAAAGCAAAAAAATCTCTGTGGGAGTCAGGAAAATGGAGTTTATTTTTAGCTTCTAAAAACAGCTTTGCCAAATGTACAGCACTTGTAAACAGCAACATTCCAAACTACAGTGAAGTTACGCAAGCAAAAAAATAAACGGTATAAAAGGAAAAGAAAAAATGTAGCCCATGCTCTGCCCTAAATACAAGATTAGCAGCATTTTAAGTCAGGTGACATGTATTTTTATGAGAGCATAGGGATTATAAAAAGCTTCTGACATGGATGGAACTCTCATAGAATGCATAATGATATTCCACACACACACACACACACACACACACACACACACACACACACACACACACACACACATACACACGCGCACACACACACATGCACATGAACGCACTGTCATTACTTTCTGAAGAAACCACAGGTTAGTATGTTGCAAAGCATGGCCATGGCAGAATAAAGGTCCAGTAAGTTAGGGCTTTCTGTCTTAAGGTTAATATATGCATCAAGGACCAGTTCTGGACTGTAGTGCTTGTTTAATGCAATCAATTACGTGGCAAAGATCAAATGAGCACAAATGTCACAAGACTGCAGATGAGAATGAAAGAACATGCATTATTATTAATGAAGGCATTTGATTCAAAAGAGTCAACACTGAAAAGCTAATCAAGACAAGACTAAGCCCACAGTGTCAAATGCTGAATATTTAATGCCAGAAAGTGTTAGAGACTGACAGTATGGAAGGCCTTTATTAGTGAATGAAAACATGCAAACAATAATCACTTTAGAGGTGTTCAGCAGCCTTGCAAATAATCCAGTTTCCATAGGCCACCACTAAAAGAAAGAAAGAAATTCAGCATTTAAAGAACTTAATTCATGGAAGGTCCAAAGCAATGTATGTAAAAAGCAAAACAAATAAAACAAGCTGCATTGTGCAAAATACTGATGAAAGTGATATGAGAAAGATGCATTACCAAAAGATTGATGTCATTTATTTCATAATATATAACTCAGGGAAGAAAATAAAGTTATTGTCTCAGGAAAATTAATTTCTGTTCTTTTTCAATGTTTCAGTATGGATTATTTTGATAAGCAGAAAAGAGAACAATCAGAGTAAAAGTAAAATGGTATTAGTAGTTCAGGGAATAAAAAGAAAAAAGGAAGTCCACACACTTACATAAGCCTATAGTCCTCTCTCACAGTGCAGTACCCAAAGACATGTTTAACTAGTTACTAGATGTTCCAGCACAACATTCAAAAGTCATCATGAGAAGGAGGCATAAAGAGTTTATCTAAAAGTTTACAACTCTGGAGGAACACAGATCAAATAATTCTGAAAAGTCTACATGCATAGAAAAAGGATTCTCAGTGATGAGTTCTGTAGTGCTATAAATTATAGACTGGTAAGTGATACTGATCACACAAGAGACAGACTGGCAAGTGATACTGATCACACAAGAGACAGACTAGCAAGGGATGCTCATCACACAAGTGACAGACTGGCAAGTGATACTGATCACACAAGTGACAGACTGGCAAGGGATACTCATCACACAAGTGACAGACTGGCAAGGGATACTCATCACACAAGTGACAGACTGGCAAGTGATACTGATCACACAAGAGACAGACTGGCAAGGGATACTCATCACACAAGTGACAGACTGGCAAGTGATACTGATCACACAAGTGACAGACTGGCAAGGGATACTCATCACACAAGTGACAGACTGGCAAGGGATACTCATCACACAAGTGACAGACTGGCAAGGGATACTCATCACACAAGTGACAGACTGGCAAGGGATACTCATCACACAAGTGACAGACTGGCAAGGGATACTGATCACACAAGTGACAGACTGGCAAGTGATACTGATCACACAAGAGACAGACTGGCAAGTGATACTGATCACACAAGAGACAGACTGGCAAGTGATGCTCATCGCAGTCTTTTTCTAAACACCAGAAGGATTTAATGATGCCTTCCACAATGTGTAATATACACAGAGTGAAGGATATCTTGTCTGCAGTACTCCCACCTAAACAATTCACAGACAGACAGAAGGCTGGAGGCATGCATTATCAGCATCAGTGTGAAAGTGACTGCTCAGTGAGCCATACCACAGTGTAATGTTTATATGACCTACTCGGTGAGAACAGTAGTTTGACAGTACTGCTGGTGGGGGTCTCCTGCAGGCAACACACTGGAGAAACACTGCACTACAGATGTCTTGTCTGTCTGATCGGTTGCACTGAGGCAGCTCTGTTAATCATGTTGTGGACTCCTACAGATGCAATGCTTATAAAGAAGACTCACAGCTCAATCAGCACTCACACTATCAGAGATGCATGTCTGTGGCATTTCATATGCTTATTTAATAGTATGAAACTAGCTTCTCTTACAAGGAGAGTCGTACTAAATGTGCTGACATGACAAGCTAGTATAACAAGAGAGGCATTCGATGCAATGGACAATGGCAATAGCTTCACAATTATCAGCACACTGCAGTGACCCCTGGATGTACCATACATGGATGTTCAAGAATGGCAGACTCACAACGCCAAGACAAATTCCTCATTAGTGCAATGGCACATGCCAGCTTGAATGGCAGACAATGCCAAAATAAATTAATTTATTTATTTCAGTTTGATTACCGGGGAGGTCCACTGGGCTTGGGGGCCCATTTTCAGTGGAGGCCCGGGGAGAAAAGCTCCACATAAACAACAATTTTAATTACAAGAAAGAGTTCAGACACAGATAACATTACAATTAACAGGTAGCTACTAAATAGTCTACAATACCAATATCAGATTGCTCAATTAGCAAAAAGTATTAACAATTTCAGTTAAGTTCAGCGGGAAAAAGAATGGCATATTGTATAAAAAGCAATGAAAAAGCAAAGAAGAAAAATTAAAACATTAAAAACTTTAACGTTTAGAAACTTATGCAATTAGTATTTTAGAAGAGGTGAGGAAGGTAAGGAGGTTTGCCTGGGTAGCTTAAGCATATAGTGTAAAAATGCTTTAGTAGCCAATACATTTAGAATTTTAGGTGAGCTTAGAGGAGGATTAGGAAGGTATAGAGGTTAGCCTGGAGAGAAGGGGGAGGATAATTGGACTGGTGTAGGTTGAAGAGTACAGTTGCATATCCTATTTAGATAAAGGTGAGAATAAAGTTGGGTTTTGAAGTTGGCTAGGTTGTTGCAGGTTCTTAGGGAGGTGGATAGGGCATTCCATTTTTTATCAAGGGTAAAGGATAAGAGAATTTGACCTGCTGGGCGCTTTGGTTTTTGTACTGTGATCCGGTTTTGGTGAGAAGATCTAAGGGATCTGAGGGGATCTGAGGGGAGTATAGGGTTGAAGAATATTGGAAAGAGCAGGACAGTTAGTTGGATGGAACACTAGTTTATGGGCTGTGGTGAGTTGGAGAAAGTTAAGATGATTTGGGAGTTCAAGCCAGTTTAGAGAGTGAAGGGAGGTGCAGTGATAAGAGGAGGATTTGGATTTAGTGGCAAATTTGGTGATTTTATTGTAGCATTGTTCCAATTTGCAGGTAAGGGTAGATGAGAGGTTAGTGAGCAGAGGAGCGCCATACAGTAGAGAGAGGGAAGGAGGTAAGTAGAGGCAAGGGTTAGTCTAGTGGAAGGGGACAGAAAGTGGATGTGTCTATACAGTAGGCAAGTTTTATATGTGTTTTTGTGATGTTTAGTTGAATATGAGTATTGAATTTGAGCTGGTCATCAATTGTAACACCAAGACGTTTAGTGGAGGTTAGTATTTCAATCGTGGAGTTGTTAAGGCTGGTTATTTGGAAAGAGTTTTTATCAAGAGATGAGGATTTGGAGGGGGAGAAGAGCAGGATCTTAATTTTGTTGGCATTTAGGGAGAGGTGGTTTTGGAACATCCAGTTTTCAGTGGTTGAAAATGCTGTTTGGGTTAGAGCTTGGAGCTCTGTTAGGTTAGGGGCTTGGCAGATCAGAGTGGACTCATCAGCGTATTGCACAAATGTGGTGTTGGGGATGGCTTTATGAAAGTTGTTAATAAAGATATTGAATAGTAATGGGCCAAGAATGGAACCTTGAGGTACTCCGGTAGGGGTTGGAAAGAATGTAGATGTTGCTTGGCCCCATTTCACAGCTTGGGACCTGTTTGAAAGGTAGCTAGAGAACCAGCAAAGAGCTGTTTGGCTCAGGTTGAGGTCAGAGAGGTGGTTTAGAAGGAGGGAGTGGGGGATGGTGTCAAAAGCTTTGGATAGGTCTAGTAGAACGGATGATACTAAGTTACCGGAGTCACGTGCAGAGTTCACAGAATGAAGGAAGGGAGAAGAGCAGTGTTAGTGCTATGTCCAGGGCAGAAGCCATGCTGGGTGGGAGAGAGTAGTTGGTGTTCAGTAAGGAAAGGCATGATCTGTAGGTGGATACATTTTTCTAGGATTTTGGATATAGGGGAGAGGATGGCAATGGGACGGAAATTGGAGACGTTACAATTTTTGCCTCCTTTGTGAAGTGGAAGAATGAAAGCAGAACGCCAGAGTTTGGGTACATAGGATTCGAGTAGAGACCTGTTTATTAGGATGCTGATGGGAAAAACTATGGAGTCAGAAGCTATCTTTAGGAAGGAGGATGGGATGTTATCAGGGGCATTGGAGCAAGGCTTTAGTTTATACAGCAGTTTCTTTATTAGGTTGGTGGGTACTGGTTTGAGGTTGAAAGTGTGTGGGGGTGAAAAGGGAGTGGAAGAATGATTCGGGGGGGGGGTTGTTGTTAGTGAAAGTCTTGGTTAGTTCTGCGATAGAGGAGGTGAAGAAGGAATTGAATAGTGAGGCAATTTCTGGGTCAGATTTGCTGGTGTCAGGACAGGGACTGTTTTTTGTACCTGGTCTAAGGAGGGAGTTAATGGAGTTCCATAACTGTTTGGGATTTCTTGTGTGGTTTTCTTGTAGTTTGATGTAGTAAGATTTTTTATCCGTAATGACTAGTTTTTTGGCAAGATTTCTTAGTTGTTTAAACTTAATGAACATTTCAGGCTGTTTGCGTTTAAGGTAGGCTTCCAGGTTTTATTCCTTTGAAGCATAATCTTTTTTGTGTCATTGGTGAGCCAAGGGGTGGTTTTAGTTTTGATTCTTTTTATTCTTATTGGGGCTTGGGAGTTAAGGACAGTTAAGAATGTGCAGTTGAAATAGTCAATAGCTTTGTCTAGAGGCAGAGTTTTTAGGGGGTTCCAGTTAGTTAGCTTCAGGGAGTTTGAGAAAGAATTTTGATTAAAATTAGTTAGGTTACGAGTTTGAATAAAGTGGTGAGAGAGAGGGGAGGAGGGAGTGGCTTGAATGGAGAAGGCAGGGAGGTGGTCTCCTAATGGGTCAGGATTGACACCAGATTTTATAACTTTGTTAGGATGCGATACTGGTATCCAGTCTAGTATGGAGCCAGGGGGGTTAGTTTTGTTAGGTCTAGTAATGGGGTTAGTAAGTTGAGTGAAGTTGAATAGGTTGATAGTTATGGAGGGATTAGGGTTACAGATTTTTCCCCAGTCAATGTTTACATCTCCCAAAATAAAGGTTTCTAGTTTAATGTTAGATGAGGACCATGAGAGAATGCCTTCTAAAGTATTGGTATTGTTACCAGGAGGAATGTAGAGTGAAATAATACAGATGCTTTTGTGGTTGTTTATTTTTAGTATGCCGATAACTAGTTCTGCATTATTAAAAGAGGGTATGGTGTCATAGTTAGGAGGTTAGAGTAGATTAAGGCAACTCCACCTCCTCTTCTATTAGTTAATTCAGAGTCATTAATGTGTGGTTTTAGCCAGGTTTCAGAGATGGCTGCTATGTCCGTGGAGTTATGGGAGAGCCAGGCATGGAAGAGTGTTAATTTATTTTTTAAACTTTGTGCATTGATTGTGAGGAACTTGAGGTTTTTATGAGTAGTTTTATTGTTGCAGCAGGACTGATTAGTAGAGGAGAAATTTGGGCCTGGATTGGGGGTGTATGTCGCCAGCTAAATGAAGGCAGGTAAAGTTGGGGATACGTTTATTTGATTTATGTTTAGATAGATTATGTTGGCAGTGAGTTGGTTTAAGTTTGTAGTTGTTGTTAGTGATTGAAAAAGTTTTATTTTTAAGAGAAGGAGAGGGTGGGAGGGAACTAAAGATGCAGAGATGTTGTGGAAGTGGGATGTGTAATGGTGCTGGGGAGTCAAAAGGGGAGAGGGCACATGAGAGTTAGTATAGGAGGTTAAATGGTATAGTGATAGTAGAAGTAAGATGAAGGGAGATTAGAGAAGGACTTTGGAAGGTAGGCTGAGCATGGTAATGGAAGAAAGCTAATGTTAAAAGAGAAGGTGATATGAGATTGTGTGTTGGGGGTGTGGTATAGAGAGGTAGGGTGGAGAAGTGGGAGGGTGAAGGGTGTATCCTGATAGGCTGAAGAATAGGGAAGGCCTAATAGTGATGAGTATCCTGATTGGTTGGGGAGGGGGGTGGGACTATAGGGATTACCGATAAATCTAGGACCACTGGGGGCGGGTGGAAATTGGGGGCAGGGTAGGGGAGTGGAGTGAGCCCATAGGGCGAATGGAGCAGGAAGAGCCATGAAGGTGGGAAGGCCCTGAAATAATCAGTGACCTGAGGCAGGAGAAGGAGAGCAACTGCAGAGGTGCAGGTATATGGATTACAAACTTTCTTTGTACTAAAAACTCTTAGTTTCTTAATTTATTGGGGAAAACCTTCTAGTAAAACAAGCATATGTGTAATTCCTCATTTGTGCAATGGCACGTGCCAGTTTGATCACATTTGCTTATGTATCAGCATATAGTACAAAACCTTCCCTGGAGGCCTGCCAGACAACTCCTACATACAAGATTTAAAATAAGCTGTCTGATGCTTCTACCACACACAACAACATGGTACTCACAGTGGCTTCTTGTGCCCAAGTACTGCAGCCACTTGAGTAGGCTTGTAATGGCTGCCAAAGGTTACACTGCAACCACTTACTTTTCTTCCAAGATTGTGAACAGCTGCCTACCTCCACAGACAGTGGCACATCTGTTCCTGGAGTGTCAGTGTGCCCCAGGTGCAGGCATGCCCCCCTGATCTTTCAGAATTCAGGCTCCATGAATACAGTGTTGACAATTTATTCACTTACTGTGTACAGAGGACCATTATGTATTACAGACAGATACGCCTTCCTTGTACCACTTCAACCTTTACCATATCCCAGTTCTATGCAGTGCATTTCATATTTATCAAGTTCAACAGCTAAGTTTTTTTTCTCTTTTACAAATTTAGAATCCAGCTAGTTTTAAAATCTTTTAGCCTCACAATGACGTTGTCTATCTAGGCCAAGGAGATCTTTTTCCCTTTACTTCAGACTACTGACATTATCACAATATAAATTCAAATAAAAATGAGGATATATTAAAATATTCAGTAATTAAAGAACAGTACACATACTTTTAACAGAAAGTTCAAGTAATTAAATAAAGCAAGTAATGTAAAAACAGAAATGAATAAACCAATACAGTAGGTTAAAAAAATAACTCCATAGAAGTACAAGAGGGAAAGAAATGGAAAACCAGTGGAAGTGAACAACCAATTCATACAGGCCAACGCATTGTGATAAAGTAAAATGCAATACTGCTTTTAAATCTATAAGGAAACTAATACTACCTATAAAAAGTCATAAATTTCCCTTGTTATCGGAGTTATAACTGGTAAAATGTCCTGATGAATATCATTACATCAACTGCTATTAGATCACTTGAAAGGAACCTATGTGGACATGTATGTGTATATAGTCTATGTGTGTATATGTGTATATAAAAAAGAATTAGCCAAGGTAGAGTCTCTGTGTAATACCTCGAGCGTCATCTAGCATACGCCATTTGAATATATCTTAACCAATAGATACTAGGCTGTTAAATGGTTCCCCACTTTTTCCCCCTTCCTTCCTATCAATACTGATGTGCCACAAGGCTCCATTCTTGACTCTCTACGCTTTAGTATATTCACTAACAATTTACATAAATCCTCCTATCAAGCTTCCCTCACACAATAAGCTGATGATTCTACCCTAATATGCATTTCCAACAACCTAATACATATTTAGAGACTTGCTCAAGAAGACCAACTCTGTTGAAAATTGGCTACAGAAAAATCACCAGGTACTAAATCCCCCCCAAAAAAATTAAATTACTTGTCTTTTTACCAAAATCCCATTTTCATGAAAAAGTAAATAACATTTCTTCCTTAAACAATACTATGACTGAAGTTACCCCACATATTAATAGCACGACAATCAATGTCAGTCTTAAATTCAATTTACATATCCACGACAGCATCAAGAAAACCCATCACAAACTAGGCAGCCAACATAAAAAACTAAGAAATTCCTTACAGCCTCTGCCAAGGTAACTCTAGTTACCTCTTACACTCTCTACTACATGAAGCCCCTTAATGGCCAACCTACAAGCCTCACTTAGTTCTAAACCTGAACTGTGCTATAACAAAGTGGCCAGCAAATCTTACCATACCCACCACCATTTAGCACTAAAAATACTTAACTGGCTCAAGCTTCTTCACCACCTATCTTACACTCAGCTCACCTTATCCCATAAAAATCATCCATACCCATCTGCCTGCCCAGCAATTAGACCCCTACTCCAGTACTATCTTTCAAATCGTTACCTTCATTCATAAACAACTGCTTACCATCTACAAACCACAAACAGCTGTTGGAGTTGGCCTCTATTTCAAAAGTGCAGCTAGAACAGGGAAAAAAATTCCTGCATCAATCAGGTCTCACACACCTTCATCTTCTAAAACCATTACCGAAAGACTTCATCTCTCCCTCCTGGCTTTCTCCCTGCTCCTCATCTGGATCATAACTCTCTAACACCCTTTATCACCTCTCTTATACCTCCCTTTAAGGGACTAATCATTTAACCTTCTTATCCGCTTCTAATACCTTTATTATACTTCTTAAACTACTATACATAATTCTAATTAGCATAACAAAATTACGATTCCAACACTAGTACTTTAACACTCACTTATTTGTATTTCTTAAGTTAGTCATACCTACCTTACGCACTAGCAGTCTGTAAAGTCTCAGTGGAAGGCCTGTAACTATTATTTTTGAATATCAATACAAATTTTATTATACTCACTATTATGCTATGCATTCACTGAAGCTGCATTACAAAATTTGTTCTTGTAAATACTAACTGCATTAAATATGATACCTTGGAATGTTTCTCCCCTGGACTCCAATGAAAAGGGGCACCTGTACCTAGTTGGACTTTCCCGGTAAACAAATGTCAATAAATAAACAAGCAAATGATTCCTTAAAGACATACCAGTGTTTCAGCTAAACAGCCGCTGAATGCCCATAACTTTTTCTTTTTTAAGTGTTTATAGAGCATTCTGGCCAATAAAACTGACCACCACTAGATAAAGACAATTCATGTTTCGCTCTTTTTGGAGATCTTCAGTTCTGTGTAAGTGAACTGTTTGGCTAAAGCATAGAAACACAGAGCTTAAAAAGAAGCCCAATGTCACTGAATAATGAGACTACAAAATACTCCAAACAACATCCATCCCTAGGGGAAAGAAGGTCACATAGCCAAACTTAGGTAAAACTACAAGGAAAGAGCTAGCCAATGTAGATTCTTCAGTGCGTCATAACATAAAGACTTAAAAGAAACCTTACTAGTCCACCTGTTGCATGTCTTCAGTGTGTGGAAAGAAACCAGCAAACACTTCTGAAGAACAAAACCCAACTAGGAATCAGATGGCAACGGTCAAGTGCCACGAGTTAACAATGCTTACCATGCACCACTGTGCCAATTACAAATTAAAGTATAAATTAACACGTTGTCACTTTTGTTGGACTTGAGCAATTTATTTGGTACTATTTTGTATGTATTCAGGAAAGGAGGATTAGGCTTTGTGCCCTAACATTGCATGTAGATTAAATGCAGCTGTATGCCACAGCTTAAATGTAAAACTTTTATACCCCATTAACTTTTCTATAAGACAATGATGAAAAAAGTAGGCAACCTAGAATGCATCGTGTTATGTAGCTGCCTTATTTTCAGTACTGTTACCCAAAAAAGCCAAAAACAGAGAATGCTTTAAACCGTCCTACCAGAACTCATTTGTTTGAAAATCTGTAATATTTTGGGTATTAAATGATTATCAAGCTAGTGCAGACTGGTAACAATAAACCCTCCTCTGTAAAGCACATTTTCTTAGTATCTAGTTAAAGATGGTTCCAAGCTTCTCCTTTAAGCTCATAATGCACCTAGAAGGTTCTTCATTACTAAAGCAGATGTGATTATTTTCTGCTGCTGCTGTACTCCTGACTTTTGAATTTTAATTTAACTTGTTCAATAACTAGAGGTATTTGGAATTTTTTAATGGCACTACATAACTGGTCCTCATACAGAAACAAAACAAGATGATTTGTCACACACATGAGAAAAAATGCTCCAGGTTTCCTTTACTTTCTGGTGGTGTTTTATTTGCTGTCTAATCATTAGAGATCTGTTTCAGATATTATGACCACAACTGTCCTTTATCAAGAATAAATAAATGAGCCAGTACACGTCAACAGTACAGTATCATATACTATAGCCATAATGGCATTAAAACATAATAAATACAGTGGGAGTCCAGGAAACAAAGTAAAATTATTGCAAATAAGTACGTGCAGGTGGGGTTTTGCAAATTCAGGACATTTTTTACTGTCACAGCAAACAATAAGCAAAGCAATTCACAGAACAGCTGTAACAGCGTTATTTATTTAGAAGCACCTAGAGACTTTAATTTTAATTAACAAAACTGTAAATATAAAAGGCTTTTAAAAGTGATTTGAAGATTAAACAGCTGTTTTCTTTCCCACACTTTGCTTCTTGAATTTTTCATCTCCTCACTTCCCTATTTTGGATACATCTATATAAAAGCATGATACATATACAAACAGTTCTTCACCAAAGCTGTGTTTGTTAGTACCCTGATCTTTTTGTATAAAAATGGTATCTCTTCAACATTTTGGAAATAACTAAGGTAATTTATCAAATATTAGAAAGGAAATAAATGTGCTATTTAAACATATTAAGAAGAAGGTGAGGAAGATACTTTTAATTTGCTGTTTTGCAGGTGTTGAGGCACTATTATTCATGGGGGTGATCTTGTTATTCTGACAGAGAATGTAGACTAAAATGAATTTGTATCTTTAAAGCAGACATTTATCCAGGTTTAAATGAAGCAGCAGCAATTAAACCCATTTTGAAATGTAGACATATTAGATGCATTTTATTGGTGCTTTGTTGACATGTGACTGCATATGCAATGTTTTTAAAACAAATTTTTTGTGTGGTCTATTATTGCCTGAAGTAGCACTATTTAGTGTGAAGGCTTGCTTTTTGTTTATTAATTTATTTATCTGGGAGTTACCTGAGCTGATCTTGTATACAGACAACAAAACACACAAGAGAAATACATATTATCTAGTGTTTACCCATCTTGTGGTTTTAGTCATCTTGCCATAACATTTTTTACAAACTGCACCAGTCTGACCAGACCCCACTTCCTAACAATTACCTTTCTGATTACGTTACAATATATCCAGCCACTGAGTCTTCTACAGCTAAAGTAATACATAGTTTGTACTGTCAAAATGTGTGTGCCATAAAATGCGTCAAAGAATATGGGTGAATTTAAGAATGAGCCATGGATCAAAGGAATAATGAACCTACCCACAAACCTTCCCCAATTAACTGCCACTATTGGGGTAAAAAGTAGTCTCAAGCTAATTTGTTGAGATGTCACCCCTTCCCTTGCCAGGTTAGCTTACTTTTTTCTTTTTTCTTTGTGCATTACCTACTGACAACAATATTGAAGACATCAGTCAATTCCAAACGTGTTAGACTACTTAAGTATCTGTTCTCCAGGTGTAATATTTTTTCTGTCCCACTAATAAAGACCGAGTGCCTTACTCCTATAAATGCAAGAATTTGCCAGATAACCCTCTTAGTATGCTGTCCCTTCTCTGTGAAAGATGTATTAACAAATGCACAAAAAAAAAATTCCAGTACAGTGTGGTCCACTATCAAAGACCAACAGAAATTGGATAAACTGTTTCAACTTCCATAAAGACAAACTGCATAACAAGAATGGCTTTTGAACCCAAGATAGTGTGACTTTTTTCCTAGCTGCTGGTGTTACTGCCAGACCACAAGGTCTCTTTTACATGCTTAGTGGTTATACGTACTGACAGTTGATCAGTTTTGTTAATATTTCAGTTCTGACACGTCAGCACCCATTGTCAAACACTGATTTCTAAATGATAACCTTGCCTGATCTGTCACTATAAGAGATTCAGAGTACTGAACCAGAAAGCTCCCACATTTCATTAATATATCACAGCCTTGCTAGGATTATTTCTCAGGTTTATCGCATTTGATTTCAATCCAGGCTTCCCAATCCCATTCCTCTTTGAGGATATCAAGGGGATCATGCCTTGCCTTGGGATAGCTTATGCAAAGCCTTGCACCACATCTTTTAGCCTATGGCTGTACTCCAGTACTTGACTTTAAGGACTGAAAACAATGACTCTAGCACTGATGCCTAGTCAATCATGCCAGTTTAGTAACTTCTGAATGTGTACATAGCAGTTCTGTGCCCTGTTACAACTGCTGACATTGTTAACTATTTTTTTTTTTTTTGTGGAGAGAGAAGATTGCAGTAACACTTATAAATAATGCTGTGTGGGGTTCTTTTTATTTTGATGTTCCATTTTATTCTAACTGGCTTTTTTATGCAATAGTGTAAGTACAGGGTACATAAACACAGCTCCTACTGAATAACCTGTGAATGCATCAGAAATGTATTTTAAAATAACTTTTATTCCACTGCTGTGTGTCAGTTTGCTGAAGTATATTAACGACTCAGTACTGACATCCTTGTACTGTGTACTACATAATGTATTCCCACAGGAAGCTCCTGGCAACAAGAAAGACACCAAGTCAATAGGTTCTTCCTGGTAAAAGTTTGGAAATTAAATTAATTTCCCAATTATTGGCTCATTATTTGGTAATCTCATTATCATGACTTTGCTCTTCAGATGGCAGCAAAGCTGGTCTCAAGCCCAGCACTAACAGATGGCTATTGAAAGTGCAGTGCACAGAGGCTCTGAATAACACTACATCAGAAGAAAGACTGTGTTAGACTGAAAGTGCTGTTTATTCCAGTGAATACCTTAAAACCAGCACTGTATTTTGCACGTCATGATTTGGAGGTACTGTATCTGCACATCATCTTAAAAACACACACAGTTGTTTTAAGCTACACGAATATGTAACATACAATTAAAGGTAAACAAAGTACAGTGTTCTTTTCATTATAGGAAATCAGGAAACCATAACCAAGTAAAATGTTCTTTTCATTCTATATAGTGTCTGTGGTGGTGTATATCATTACATATTTCTGTGGAAATAACCCTGGCTCTGCAGTGCAGACAGAAAGACGTGACTACAGTCCAGATGACCTCAGTTTGAATACTGGCTTGGTAGCCAAGCAGGTAAGGTTGACAGTAAGGGGCTGACTCTGGCTCACTCATCCCAATTGGGGGGGCAGGTTTTTGTCAGGTGATCAACTCCATACAAGTGGAGATCTGCATGGCAGCAAAACTTCCAGGACAAACTTGGCAACTTCAAGGTCCACATTACTATGTGGGTAAAAGCATGCACACCCATGAGGAAGGAGGAGAATGTTCCATGATGATGCAGAAAGGTGGGGTACATTCTTAACAGAAATACCACCAATGTCAGGACGATGGGGAGGGCTCACATCATCTATGTGGCTACCAGGATAATGGCCCATTCTGTCTTCTCTCACCTCCATTTTTGAGATACCCAGGGTAAAAGAGAATGAATGACTAAAGACCACTGTGTAGGCGGCTTGGTGGCTGGTAGGCAGAGAGTTAAACGCATAATAAAAAATATTAATGTACAAATTTGCTTAACATATGGGTAATTTCCCAATAGGCTTTTCCTCTAAATTCACAGAATTTCATGGCTCATTGCACAGCTGAATTCAACATACTTCAGTGTAATATCACATTTTTTTATTATGATGGTACTGAGTAGACAGTTTAGGCAGTGGACCACCTAACCAGTGCAAGATGTGAATTACTTGTTAACTATAGTTCTTCCATCCTGTAGAGAAGGTGCAGTGAAAGTTCTTTTGTTTGAGTCTCACCTGGTGGACAGACATGATAGGCTCAGGTAGACAAGGCAGAGAGGTATATTCTAGCCTAGGAGTAGGTGGATGGGAATGCTCAGCAACACTTCAGCATAAAACTAAAAATACACTTGCCAACAACCATAAGAAAAATGTAGAGACTAAAATTAGATACTATAAGTCATCAGAAGAAGACAGTTTGTTAGTATCCAGCTACCCTTCCCCACAACACAACATACTCTCTGTCCTTGAATGTCTGAAGGATCCAGAGGGATAAAGCTCTGATTGTACCAAAGGTGTCCATGGTTTGAGTACTGGCCTGGAGTGTGTGAGGACTGGGTCACAGAGGGATGAGAAGGAGGGGCTAATGCTGGCTGGCCCATTTCATGGATAGGGAACTGATTGGATCCACTTGCAAAAGTTCTACCTGGGGAAAGTTCTAGGACTGCAACTGTAAGCAACAAGGACAAGGTGAGCATTACCTTAGTCAAGGAGTGTTTTCCTTCAGACTAAGGAGTACTGATATGTAGAAGCACGGACCGTCCATTAGGTTTCTTCAGACTAAGGAGTATTGGTATGTAGAAGCATAGTAATTAGTTTTTTCTACTGACAGCAGTGAGGCTGGGGGGCAGTTCCTTTCCCTGAGCAATTTATAGGTGGGAGTTTTCAGGAAGTTGGTAGTATTAGCCATGTTGGGGATCCAAACTGCTCTGAATGGAGATGCAGCGATGTTCATTCCATATGATTAGGTGAACTAATCCGAATGTCTTACTTTCAGTAGATTGCAAAATGTTGTTGTATTTTGCCCTGAAAAGGGGGTACTTATTGGTAAAACATATTCCAATCCTGGGTTAAGAACCCTGATAGTGATCAATCAGCAAACTTAGAGAGAAAGATTGTTGGAAATCCTATAGGCTACTTTACGTTATTGTAGAACCATGGTAGTTGACTGAATGAGGTTGTGAAAGCTAAGAGTATTGCCTAAGAGGAGTCTAGAATATTTTTGTTCAGTTGCACAAGGCAAGCAAAGTACACTAAAGGGGATGGTGATGTTTGCTAGCTTCCTTACTGTCCCAAAAAGCAGAATATCAGATTTGTTAGTGTTCATAACCACTAAGTTATTTGTTTGTGTCTTTCGGCTTTTTCCCGGTTAAGGGTCACCACAGCGGAACTCCGATCCGCTAATGATTGGTAGTGGATTTTTACGTACCGGGTTACCAGCCCTGATGCACAACCTTCAATGAAGGCATGCCCCATTCACATATGCCTCCACACAGAAGACGCTCTAGCTGAGAATCGAAAGGGAAAACGTCTTGCTATGAGGCGACAACGCTACTGCAGCACCACCAATACTGTGATAACCACTAAGTTATTAATTATCCTATTTATGATTAAAAAGTCATGCTAAGTTGAATTTGTTGTAATTTTCTGTGGACTGCAGTGAAGACAATATCATTTATATACAGAGTGGTGCTAAGATGGGAAGTGTCACAAGGAAGAGTGTTACTGGACAGTGAAAACAGCAGCAGGGCTGGTGCAGAGCCTTGAGGACTCTGAGTGAGATAAACTATATTAGAGAGAGTTTTGAGTGTGGATTCAGAATGATTTACTGGATACGTTACTGTTAAACCATGTGTTAACTTCTGCACAGAAACCATATCTTACCAGTTTATTAAATAGCAGGTTATGATTAACTGTCTGAAAAGGTCTTTTTCAATTCCAGAAAGATAGTTCCTCTTATCATGCCCTTTACTATGTTGGCATACAGCTGTACTGTTAGACTAAGTACTGCACTTTTACTACAGTATTTTAGGTGAAGACCAAGCTATTTTTCTGAAAAGTGGTCATATTCTACAATACATTTAATCATTTGTTCATAGATCACTTTCTCAAAGATTCTTGCTTTTGGACAGAGTGGCAAATGATCTATAGTCTACAGCTGAGGTGGGCTGAGGAATTTTAGGAAGCAGGATTATTAGAGCAAGCTCAAATCTTGGAGATAATAAACAAGTAGTGACAGACTATATGAGTTAGAGGTTTGGGGATAATAGTAGTACCAGAACGTAACATTTTTGGTACAGAAAATGAAACTGAGGGTTGCATCTAAGAAACAACAAATAAGCAAGGTGGGCAGTGAGTGAGTCTGTTTTGGAAACACACTGTCGGGTTTGAACAGACTCTCTGAGTAAGAAGTACAATGCTAAATTCTCATTGTAATTAGAGTCTAATGATTCCTGCCATACAACTACTTTTACTTTTAAAATATAACTTACAACATATGATTTTCTTCGTAAGAAAAAAATAGGTTTAAAGAGGTGCTCAGTGATCACTGCATTTGTTTTTGCTTCTCTTGAACTTCTTTTCTCATAAATTTGACAAATGAAAGTAAAATCTGTAGCACATAACTCGCACAGTGATTTTCAAGAAAGACCGTTTTTTCACCCTCTATTCCAAACTAAAGTGCATATCTCAAGGAGGGGGGGGGGTTACGTTTCATAATATCAATCTCTAGGTCCTATTCATAAATATTGGTGTGCAAGTGAGTCAGGGCTGGTATGCATATACCTGTGTACCCAAACTGCTTCACAAAGATCTGAACACATTAGAACAAGACCGCATAAGGTCTACAATGAAAACACGGACTCCATACAAAGAGCACTTATTTAAAGCCCCCCCCCCCATCCTGACTATAAGCAATTCAGCAAGCAAGTGCCACTGGAGTAGCGCTGGTCCCAATGGGGTAACACATGAGAAAACAATTGTATACTATAGAAGAATACAGCGAATGACAGTAATGCCCATGTTCTCTACCAGTATGTTACTCAGCATACAGTGACAAACCAAATACAAATATGATAAAAGCACCCCTCTAAAACACTGCAGTATGGCAGAAAGACTTCTAGCGATGGTGTCCGTACTACACAAGCAATGCTAGGACCACATAATTGTCCCATCATCACCCACTGATACTAGAAATCTTCTGCCAGTGAGAGCTAGTACAACAATAAATTGCTTCATTGCCATATTATAGAAGTAAGTCTAGCACTGACATCATGCCTTATGGCTGCAATTTCTTTATGAATCACAGTCAGGCAGGATGCAATGAGGCAGAGAGCAGCAGTAAACTGCTATGCAGAAAAATATGTAAAATGTAGAAGTTGTATACTGTGCATTCAGGCCACATAAGATTGTACAGCAGATATCTGGCCAACTTTGGCTGGCCAAGATCTAGCTGTATTCAACTGGACATATAAGAGAATTTAAGTACCTTTTATCTGTACTTTTTTCAAATAATACAGCTTTTTAATTGATTTGTGTTGCATTGAATATTAACTGAACTGGAAGTTTTGACTCAGTTTTTTCAGTTAGTGCTTGCTAGATTTTTATTGCCTGTTAGTAATTGCAGGTGGGGGTAGTCTCATTCATTGATATCCTGTCACTGCCTATTTAAGTGGTACATTTTGGAATATTTTCTGCTTAAAACCTCAGCTTTGGTCGGCTAAGATCTAGCTGTATTCAACTGGATGTATAAGAGAATTTAAGTACCTTTTTGTCTGCACTTTTTCCAAGTACAGCATTTTAATTGATTTGTATTGCATTGAATATTAACTGAACTGGAAGTTTTGAGACTGTTTTTTCAGTTAGTTCCCCATGCACCCTCCCTGTTTTTGTTTTGGTGTTAATCTTGGTGGTTTTGAAACTGCCCGCCCCTCTTGTACATTTGTGTTTGGATACTCCTTCTGGGCCCATCTCATTTGCTCACTTAACTGAGTGCAGTGAGATCATATTCTGATTTCAGGCACTCCTACTGTGTACAAAGAGAGCATCTGGGCTTGTTTCCTACCTTTCCTGTAAGTGGTCTAGACTGTTTGTAGGCTTCTGAGCCCCCAAGCCTATGTTGGAGGGAAGCCTTCTAGCTTAATTTTGTTTCTTAGAAATAGCCAGTTTTCTAGTTTCAGCACTCAAATCTGTTTCTTTGAACTCAGCACTTGTTCAGAACTCATTGTAAGCACTAAATAAGCTGCAAATTACTACATCACTCAACTTTTCTCACTTGTCTAGAGGAAAGCAGTTTTTAGTACTTAATATATAAGCACCTATCCAGGCATGTCTAAGGGTCAGCTCCCGGTGATTTCTCCTGTCTACCTGATGAATCTGGGCATCTTGGGGCAATGCAGCAATTGTCTCATGTACACAGACAGCCCTCTCCTCCTACCACCCAACACTACAACCTGTGGGAGATGCACTTATATAGCCAAACTGGAAGAAAAGCTCTCTTCACCCAAGAATGGACTAGACAGTCAAGAGGAGAAGGTAAACACTTGCACCACACCACACTCATCACATAGTCCCTCAAAACCTACACCACCAAAACACAAACATAGATACACAAAACACACATCTACATTCGCGGAGGTTCTCAATAAAAACCTGCCCAAACATCAGGGACCTCCAAAGCAGAAACACAAGCAAACTCCACCCCCCCAACACAACCCAAATGACACATAGCCCACAAACTCAGTGTGCCACTCAACCACAGCCCATAAGACATAACAATGTACCCAACACTCTAGTCATAGGTGACTCTATAAGTCAGGCACACTGATGTTCCACTTACCAGGCTAAACAAGGAGAAAGTTACTGTCAGCTGCCTGTCAGGTGCCAGGATCCACCACATAACACACACACACACACAGGTCACTCTACAACAAGTACAAATATGACACCGTCATTGTCCATGTTGGTGTGAATAACCTGAGATGTACCTCCCTGGACTACATGAAAAGAGACATGGAGGAGCTCTCCGATCTTGCAGCCCAGGCAGGTATGACCCTAGCCCTGAGTAGCATCCTGCCATCACCCAAAATGATACCACAGTACAAGGACAAAATGACTGACTTCAACAATTGGCTAAGCTTCTGGTGTCATTCTAAGGGGATCCAGTACTTGTCTGTCTGGGACGACAGGATCAACAGACCACGATGCTTCGCCAGAGATGGCTTGCACCTGTTGTCCTTGGGATTCCGGATACTGGCTAAGGCTCTTGCCACCCCTATAGTGCCTTTTTTAGGTAAGGTTCAAATGACAAATTCACCACTGTAACAGGTACAAGCAAGCAAAATCTGAGGGTAATGCTACTCAATGCTAGAAGTCTAAACCTCAAATGCACTCACTCGAGGCACTCCTTAAAATGGAGAACATCGACATCTGTGCAGTGACAGAGACTTGGTTCAAAGCTCCAGAGAACACCCCTGCATTACCAGGCTATAATTCATACCACACCTTTCGGCCACCTAACCCAGAACGAAGCACTAAAGGTGGAGGTGTTTTCGTATTCATTAAGGATATCCACACCTCCAGGCTAATTGCACAGCATAATGCATCAGAGATTATCCAAGTGCAACTAACTCTGGGCAAGACCGCAATCCAAATTGTAGCTTGCTACAGACACCCCCACCATGCCCCAGGATTCCCACTCCTCATTTCTTGATACACTGGAAAGTATTAGGGTACAACCCAACACCCTAATAATGGGCAATTTCAACTATCCCACCATTAACTGGGGAAACTACTCACGTACCAACTCTTTTGCTCAATGTTTTCTGGAATTCATAAATTTCAGTGCCTTGGATCAACTTATTCACACCCCTACCAGGGGCAACAATATCCTAGACCTGGTCATTATCAACATGGTGTTCCACACCAGAGGTCAATTCCTTGTTGGTCAGATCGGACCACAAGCTAATCACCCTAGACATCCACATCCCACCCCCACCCCCAATTAGGGAAACCATGGTAAAAAACTTCTCCAAAGCCAACTTCACACTTCTTAAGACAGAAGTGGCAAACTTCATGACACCCATGCAGACGGACAATAGAGATACGACTGCTGAATCCTACACAAATGCACTTTATAAGCACTTACACGAGTGCACGGATCATGCTATCCCTAATAGAACCAAGATGCTATCCTCCAAAGAAAGGAAGTCAATCTGGTGGTCCTCTGCCATAAACAAACTCTACAACAGAAGAAAAACTGTTGCAGAAAAGAATAAAATCCCATGACTAGAGGAACTCCCTGGTCAACCTCAGTAAGAAGCTGAGATCCCTCATAAAATCCTCCAAAGCTAGTTACGAAAACAAAATTGCCACTGACTCTAAAGACAACCACAAAGCATTCTATAGCTATGTCAAGAATCTCAATGGCAACACTCAGATATGCTCTGAGTTACAGCACAATGACACTAAATATACAGAACCAACTGATATTGCCAACATCCTGGCAAATAGGTTCAGTACTAACTTTACCCCCCTCTCACCCCCTAGAAGGCCCATCTCTATACCGGAAGAATGCAAAGTACCTGTAATCATGGCTGCACAGGAAAAAACACACTTTCCAAAGCCAAGAACACAGCATCCATGGGACCTGACAATATCCCAGGCTGAGTTCTACATGAACTACAAAATGAACTGGCACCCTACCTAAGTACCATGTTCAATCATAGCCTCACCTCAGGCTTTGTGCCCACTGAATGGCACACTGTGACAGTTATCCCACTCCACAAAGGGGGACCCCAGGAACTACTGCCCCATTAGCCTGACGAGCCTGGTCTGCAAGGCCATGGAACGTATCATCATGGAACTCATAAACAAAGACATTGGTAATCTCCAAACTCTGGACCCTACCCAGTTCAGAATTGTAAAAGGCAGATTATGTCTCCTAAACCTGATTGACTTCTTTGAAGCAGTCACCAAAGCCACAGATGAGGGTAAGGTGGTTCACACAGCTTATCTAGATCGCGCCAAGGCTTTTGACACCATCCCCCACTCTGGAATTATAAATAAGCTCACTAAACTAGGTATAAATCCCTATATCACAAGATGGGTTGCCAACTGGCTCATGGATTGAACCCACACTGTGAAAGTAGCAGACTCCAAATCTGACAAGTGGAGTACTACAGGATTCAGTCCTGGGTCCTCTCCTGTTTGGTATCTACTTCTCTGAAGTACAGGCTAACACAGAAGGTCTTTCGCTAACAAAGTTTGCAGATGACTGCAAACTAGGAGCCATAATCGAAAATCCTAACGATGTGGACATACTACAAAAGTGCCTCACTGAGACAGATGCCTGGTGTCAAAGTCATGGCCTGAAGCTCAATGCCAAAAAGTGTATTGTCATCCCCTTTGGTAAAAACTCTGTACTCATGAACTACCACATAGCTGGTAGTCTACTTAATGCTGAAAATGTGATAAGAGACCTTGGGACACAGGTGGACAGTAGTCTCTCCTTTGATAATCACATCACCACAGTGGTCAGGAAATCCTTCTACATGGCTCACCTCATCACAAAAGGTTTCTTATCCAAAAAAAAAAAGAGGTCAATGTTCCCCTCTACTCATCACTCATTAGACCCATTATAGAGTACAATGCCCCTTTTGGCATGCACCTCACAAGACATCTACAACAACTGGAAAGGCCACAGAAATACCTCACAAAGAGGATTACTGGCCTCAAACAGATGTCTTATGCAGACCGTCTCAAAAATCTCCAGCTTTACTCAGTCGCATATCGCCTACTCAGAGGCGATCTCTGCCTAACATACAAAGCTATGTCAAACCCAGAGCTGTTGGACATGCTCCACTTAAGGAAATCCCAATCCCTCCAAGCTACATGCTCTAGGGACCTAAACCTTGTAACCACAATAAACAGAATATGCGGGAGGGATAGATTCCTGTTGCAGAGGCTTCCCATACTCTGGAACAGACTACCTATCTATGTCAAACAGAGCTCCTCATTAGCACTCTTCCAGAAAAATCTTGATGATTGGATGGGAAATAGGAAATTCACCCCAGGGATCACTTCTGTGGCTCTGCTCGACAGGGGCAAAGGAAAATAATTTTCTTGGGTGGCGAAAGCCAGGGTACATTTTTGGCTAGGCTTATATAGGCCCTAGGGCCAATAGCCTAGTACCTACCTATGTACCTATGAGGATGTGGAGGAGTTATACACAGGGTTATTTTGTACACCACTGTGAACACACTTCTGTGTGCAATTTGTAAACAGGGAGGGGTTCTACACTGGTGTTATGGACCAGTACTTGTATTTGTATGAATCATGGCCCAGAATGGAATGCATTAGGGACAGTGTGCAGAAGTCTTGTAGTCTGATGTGCACTACCACAGTGAATCCTTGGAAATCCATGTATTTTCATACATCAGTGATGAGTCTCCAGGAGCAAAGAGGGAAGGATTCCCCTTTCAACATACCCTTTCTTCCCCACAATGACAGTCTGAAAGTATGTTTTTAATTAACTTTCCAATGCATTTTTTTTAACCTAGAAAGCAAGCAGTGGTAGGTGCTGGAACCAGGCATGTGTATCAAGTTTGTTAACCTGACCTGGTAATAACAGTATGATGCTGGATATATGCAGAGTGAATGTGAATGCTGAGATGTATCTTTATGAAGAATGCAGTACTAATTCTACAGACAAAAATGTTCCCAAGTACGAGTGGGCCAAGAAGGATTTCTACTAAATAAATAAAAATCTCCACATGCACTGCCAAGATAAAAATACTTTAATATCAAAACAGTTAATTGTTTTCGTTCTTAACAGACCTTCATCAGAACACTGAACTTTAAGAGTAGAAGTATGATTGGTTTGACTGGTCACATGGCTACTTCATGAAATGTACTTTTGTAATAGAAAGATTTGAGAATAACAGTTCTGTTGAAATTATATTATGAACAAAACACTTAAATGTTATTTTAATGTTGAAGCATTTTTATACTGGAAGAGCATATAGCAACTTTTTTTACTTTTGTAGTTTATTTTTATGGTTTAACAAAGCTTTATTGTTACTACTAAAGCTTAAATGTTATTCAACATGGGGCTAGGACTATTCACTGAAAGCACATTTCACTGAAACAGTTGACTCTGCACAACTGACTGAAAGCTCAATTCACTGAAAACACAATTCACTGAAACACATTTCACTGAACGTTATATATGGCCTTTTCCCCACTGTTGTGTGACCCAGAAGTTAGTATATATAGTAAGGGGGGGCATAGCCCCCCACCTATTTTAAATATTTTGAACTACATACATGGATACTTGCAATTCCAATAAATTACTCTTTTCTGAACTTAATATATATCCAAACTATGTGGGGGGCTATGCCCCCCACACCCCCCCTTACTATATAGACTAACTCCAGGGTCGCACAACAGTGGGGAAAAGGCCATATATGACTTTCAGTGAAATGTGTTTCAGTGAATTGAGTTTTCAGTGAATTGAGCTTTCAGTGATTTGTGCACAGTCATTTGACTTTCAGTGAAATGTGCTTTCAGTGAATAGTTCTAGACCCATTCAACATATGAATTAAACAGAAAATATAACCTGCATGCGTTCATAAATGCTTACACATTTTTTAAAACCTTTACTGAATTATCACTTAACACACAGGCAAGCAAACATATATTAACGTGTTCACCATTACAAACACTATACATCACATACATGCTTTTATACAATCAATGCAACATTATATAAACTGCTCAATTTCTGTTTTCCCTTAAACCTCACTCCTCCTCCAAAACATTATGTATGTATGTATTGATCTCAAAATTTCCATTTTTTTCTACATAATTTGCTCATACCCTTCTCTAAATATCTCAGTTCCAGTACTTTTATTTCTGTTACGATATTCACTACTTCAAATACAGCTGACGTAAGACTTTGATTTCCATTTTCTAGTAATTGCTTTTTTGGAAGCCACCAGAATTAAACTTATGTCCTTACTATGGGCACGTCAGATCCTGTATACCAGCTCAAAAAAAGAAAAGAATTCCTGAGTTACACCCATTTGTTCACCCAATATTTCTGACAGAGTACTCTGTAGGTAATTTTTAAAGTCAGCCAACACATTACACTCTGAAAACATACGTTCCCTGTTACCTCTTTCTTCCCCATCACACCTCCAACATTTGACATCTACAGGAGGAAAATTTTTTTGGAGTCTGTTCGGGATATAAAAATATCTATGCAAACACTTCCAACCAAAAATATCATCTAGACTTTGTTGCATATTTGGAAACCATATGCATTGTTTCCTTGTGAAGTGCTTATCCCATCTCACTTCCCAATCTTTTCTAACGTCTTCTGACTGATTCTTACAGTTATTGCGTAATATTTTAATACGCCTTACTAATTATCCCTTTAGCAGCAGCTTCTTTTCTATTTTCAATTAAAAACTCTACCAGAGCAGGTCTTTCATTTTGAATTCATCTATCCCTTTCTCTTTGCCTATATGCTGTTATCAGTCCCTGACTGGGAAGGCAGTCTCTAGTCTGCAGTACAAAATGTCTTCTTGGCCCCTCCCCATTGTTTTAGCTTACCATCTCTAGTTATTTATTCCCAGTACTCTGGTTCCTTTGTCAGTTTTCTCCAGTAAATTCCAACCAACTCTTGTATATTTTTTGTACCCCTAAGTGTAGTCATCCCTATCAGAAGAATCTCCTTTCACCATTCTTGCTTTGGCTTAGTCCTTAGAAAAATTATTGCTACTTTATGAATATAATATTCTGTGGGGCTGTTGTTATTTTCCATAAGGATCTACAATCAAAATCCCACTTCCTCCCTATTTCTTGAATCCCCCCTTACATCATCATCCCTTTCCACTTTGAATTACAGCTTTCTGTTTCTGTTTTATATATATATATATATATATATATATATATATATATATATATATATATATATACATACACACACACACATATATATGTATACATATGAGCCTTAACAGTGTAGCTCCAATATATCCCTTCAATTCAGAAAATCCTAAATCACCTTTATCTAATGTAAGGAACTCCTTATCCCACTTGACTCTTATCCTCCTCCCCTCCCAGATAAAAATCTTTAACTCCATTACTATCCACAACTTCTTCTCTGGTATATAACTGACATGTACACAAAAATACAGACTAAAGACATTTTCTTTGGTTTTATCTCGCTATCCATATCCATAAACCAGAAATTCCAGTTTGTCAGTTTTTGTATCATCTTTTTAGTCTCTTCCCACATACTCCTAGCTGCTATAACAGGATCTTTTTTAACCAATACTCCCAAACCAGTCATATTAACATGCCCCCATAAATATGAAGCTGAATTCATATGTGGGTACACAGTTTACAGTTGCAGCCTTTATTTTTTATTCATAAATGTTATATACTAAAAAAATTAAAACTGTCAATATTGTACAACACTGAGATGTCCTTTTCTGGTTTTATCAGTTACAAATTATGTCTGCAAATAAAGCCAACTTTTCTTGATTACCATACCAATTATACCCTTGAACGTCTGAATTCTTTATTTTCTTTGCCAATAGCTCTAAATATAATGCAAACAACAAAAGGGAAATAGGACACCCCTAACTGGTTCCACTGTTGAGACACAACTTATCACAGAGGAACCCTTCCACTTTAATAAGGTTAATTAGGAGGATATACGAGGGATTGCCCGCAAAAATTATTATATCAGGGAATGCAAATGCTTCCAATGCCCTATTCCTAAAATCTGCTTAATCTGTCAAATGCTTTTACTCCATCAAGACCCACCAATAACAGCATCATTTTCTTGCAGTTTGCTTCCCTCTGGATCATTACTGTTCTATTAATGCTATAAAATGTTTGCTTCCATTCTGCAAAACCACACTGATCTATATCTATCAATTTTGCAACACTTTTGCCATTCTTTTAGCTGTTCTTGACAAGACACTTTTAACCATGACTTAAAATTGAAATGGGCCTATATTAAGTTAGGGCTGATGGGCCTTTATCATCTTTACATACTAAAGGTATTAAAGCAACTGCATCTTTCGTCCAGGATGTTGGTGCTTCCCCTCATTTTAACATAGTACTAAGCAAACCTTCCAGTTCATTATCACTTTCCTCCCAGTTTCCAAATTGACAGGAATACTATATATTCCTGTACATTATTCCACAGACTGATTATACAAAACCATTTTTATCTCCTCTCCTCCTATCTTAACTGTTAATTATTAAGCCTAGTCTCTCTCTCACCTTGACATACTTAAGTCTTCCATAAATATTTCCATTTGTACTTTTTCTAGATTTTGACATTTATCTGCTTTACACAAATTTTCATAAAATTTCCAAACTATCACTAGTACCTCTACAAGATCTCTGGTTATTTTTCTTGTTATAGGCTCCATAAGTTTGGCAACAACCCTTTCAACTAAGAGCTTTTTGTGCTCTGAAGTTATCATCAAAAAACAGTTGCTTAACAGCAATCTTTCTAAACTCATGCATATTATCCGATACTCCCTTATTTTCTCTTCATCACTCTGCAGCTGCACCTCTTCTTGTTCTGCGAGTCTCCCCTTATTCTGCAATACTTCAAACTTTGTCAGCCCTTCTAAATAATTCTTACTTCTTAATTCTATATATATATATATATATATATATATATATATATACACATACATATATATATTGTGCTCTTTTATTTCTACGCCATTTTTAAACTCCATTTTCATTGTATCTCTCTAGCTAGCTATAACTTCTGAAATTTCTATATTCCCTAATAATTCTCAAATAATTTCCACCACCCACTGCTTAGATTCCTCTCTTTTTAACAGGTAGGTGGGGAAGGGCCAGTGTTTCATTTTTACTTCATCACCCTGCACTTTTATCACAGATGTTATTGGTGCATGATCTGAAATAGTTACTGGACATGTGTTGAAGCTTTCAATTAAATGCACATGTTCCTTTAAAATATCATTTCTATCTAGTCTAGCCCAGATACTGTACCTTGGGGAGTAATAAATAAATTCTGTCAGAATTCCTGCTACTGAATTCATGTCTTCCATTCCAAATATTTTCATAAATTTCTTCAGACATCTACCCACTTTTGCTATCAATGTCACATAAATACATCTTCACTGTGGCAAATCAAGTTCCAGTCCCAAATATAAGAACAATTCCTTGCTGAAAGATTTTCTTCCAAAGTTTTCTTAAGCTGCACAACAGCAGTTTTACGTGGAATAGATGCCATGGCAGCCCTCCTCACTTTCCAGTAGCCTCTTACTACCCCAAATCTATCATAACTGTCTTTTCCCCTCCTCTCAGTATTTGAGCTCCTCTGACAATAAGCAATCTCCTTTTCCTTTGTCCCTGATATTTTGCTGAATATCCATCCTGAAATCTTTTATCAAACGGATTTGCACACTTATTTCAGAATGTGTCTCCTGTAGTCCTATTTGCACTCAGCATTTCTTAATATAATTCAATACGCTTACCTTTTTGTCTTCACCTGTGAGCCCATTCATGTTCCAAAATAATGTGTTTAGTGTAGCCATTATAAGAAGTTATTATTCCCACCTATTATATATGACGGCTTTTTAAATGTCTGTTTCCAGTTTTTGTGTTTCATGCATCCACTATTTGACAGGCTCATCTTTTATACAGTTGTTTCTTGTCATCTCCATTTGAACCTATGTAACATTTTACAAGACTTTTTGTTTTAATGAAAGTCCTTGAGTAAAGACATACACACACCCAGAACCTAGTAACTTAAAACAAACAGATGTTATTATGTACATCTTCATACAATTAAGTTTAACTCTACTGGTAGGAACAACTGCCCAAACTGAAGCTGCACACACAGGCATAACTTAACCTGACATTAAGGTCAGCTTCGCTAAGATGCTTGTTACAGCATGTGCTCCTACTTACATTAACTACTGCCTGCTTGTCTTATCTTCATTCCCCTCCCACATGTGAAAAACAGCTTATAAACATTTCAGAAACCATTAAACTTCACCCTTAAAAAACAATTGCGACTTTTATTGCTTCCCCGTATAGTTAGCTTGTCTCCATGGAAACAAAAGCACCAAATATACAGCTCTGCACCTCTCAACTTACAATGATCATTTATATGCCAAAGGAAAACTTTTCTTAATGTTCAATGTTTTCCTATTTACTTGCTTCCACAAAAAAATTATTAGATCAAGCCAAAGGCCTTAATCCAAACATTCCACTATGCAAAAGTAAGAGAGAACATATTAGCTCAACATATATTATACACTGTGTACTTTTACACACCATCCCTCACCTCAGCAACTCAATATTACAGACATCCATCCATCCTCAACTCCTTTTTTCCCATTTTTGCACATGGGGTCAGGGTGTCACCACAACAGTGACAATCATTTTGAGCCAAGCGTTATACCGCCAGGTGGCTAGCCTGGCCGCAGTAGTTTATCTGTACCACTCATTTGCGCACACACTCGCTCCTAGGATGAATTTAAACTGCCCAATTCACCTACTGCATGTCTTTGGAGAGTGGAAGGAAACCAGACCACCTGGAAGAAACCCACGCAACTGCAGGGAGAACATGCAGACTCTGCACAGAAGGCACCCCAGCCGAGAATCGAACCAGAGAACCCCCTGCTGTGAAGTGACAATGCTAACCACTGCACCACAGTTGCTGCCGAAATACATTAACTTAAATATGCTTTTGTCCAGCCTGTCTTCTCTTTTTATACCATACTGCCTACATTTCTAAAAATTAAAGAAAAAAGGCACTTGTTTGCCTTAGTATCTTTATCACATACAATAACAAAATGCTTTACCACATAACATGCAATTTATATCAAATATTTTATACAAATACTGTTAAAAACAAAAATTGTTTTACCTAGTTAGTTTTCTTTTTTCCCCTCTCTCTACCTTCAGTACCCTTCCAAACATTAATGGCGTGAAGTGGGGCATATTTGTTTCTGTACTCCACAAGTTTGACAAAGTCAAATGAAGTCTTTCTTGTAAAGCCATATTTTACAAATGTGTTGTTGTTGTTTGTCTTTCGACTTTTCCCAGTTAGGGGTCGCCACAGTGGAACTCCGGTCTGCTAATGATTGGAAGTAGATTTTCATGAACGCCGAGGTGCCAGCTCGACGTCCAACCTTCAACGAAGGCACGTCCAGTTACGCATGTCTTTCGAATTCCCATACAACCGCGGGGAGGACATGCAGACTCCACACAAAAGGTACTCCCTGCACTCCAGCCAAAAATCAAATGGAAGAACCTCTTGCTGTGAGGTAACAATGCTACCGCTGCACCACCGTGGATATGTGACTATGTGACTGATGCTTTATAGTCTGACATTTATTCAGTAATTTCAATGTTACAAGTCTTCTTCCTGTTCATCTCCATTTCTCAACCCCACACTCTACTTCAAGTCCATGGTACTTCCACTTCTTCTAATTAACTCTTGTGCTTTTTTTTCTGTCTCTCAAGCATTTTCCTTTGAAACACTGGAAAGGGTTTCATTGGCAAAGTCTGTCTATAAGCTTTATCATCATCAGGAGTAGTAGCAGGGTCCCTTTCTGTTTGATGGCGCACTTTTAGTTGGACAAACTTTTGTATTTCCTCCTTAGCCTGTTCTACATCATAACTTTGATCTTTCAGGAAAAAAATTTTCTGAAAACAGCTTGGTACAGCAGCTTGAATCACACACATGCCTATTGACATTCCCTGATTGCTAGGATAAATTTGCTTCTCTTCTGCCTGGTGTATAGTAAATCATTTTCCACACACTACTGTTTGCAATTTTTAATACTTTGCCCTTTTGCCACATCTTTGTCAGGTTCATTCATTTCTGCTGTCATGACTGCATCTTCACTAATACAGGTATTAGCTGCTTTCCAATGGTCAGTTTACAGTATACATACAATGTGCCTTTAAATTAACAAATTCTGCTCTGGAATACAGTCCAATTGCTTATTTGTGCATTCATACATTTAATACAGTCTGCTCCTTCCAGTTTCTCTGGTACAGCAGAAAATCTCAGGTTTTCCTTCAATGCTCTACCCTCGAACTCTGCCATTTTTTGAAACAGCTCATCCTCAGCACACATACTCAGCCTTTTCTTCATTTAAGCCTCTGATTTTTGCAGTTTTATCAACTCATCTGAATAGCTGTTTATAGCTTCTTCCATTTTTCCCCCCCAAGACATTTATTTGAGTTGATAAACTCCTTCAGTGCTTCATTTATTTTAATCACCTCTAAGCACAGTTGACTTATTTTTGTTCCCTAGATTACTAGAAGCCATGTCTTGCACCAAAGCCGGAGTGTGAACTGATTTTTGCTGAAGAGCTGCAGGATTCTACCCAGTCAGTGTTTTCTCTTCACCTTTTCTAGTTTATTTTCAATCAGGCTCTCCAAGTTTCTTCTTTGTTGGCATCCAGGCAGTGTACTTACTTACTTAATAGCCAGTAACTGAATTTACAAAATATTACAGAATTTCTGGCCCTTATTTCTCAATTTAATTTTTCACACTGGGAGAGTTGAAATTAAGTTGTAGATCAGGGTGCAACCATCTTGTAAGTCTTATTTGTTTTCCTGTCCATGTTTAAGTAATACTGTGGAACTTGCACATTTTCAGAATTATTTTATTTTTTAGTCTACACAAAAAGCATGTTTTTGGTATTTAGTACTCTGTTGTGTAACATGCATAGATATTTCACATTTACTGCTAAATTCTATGAAACACTACACAACACTAGTTCTAAGTCTGAAAAAAGTATAATTAGAAAGAAACTAAGTACTCTAATACTGCAAAAAAATGAAAATTAAGAGCTACTATGCAAAAAAAAATCCCTTCTATAAGAAACAACTAGAAAAGTGAGATATAACTTTTGGGAGAACTCTGGAATTTGTTTTGAAACTGAGCTGTGCAATTTCACTGAGAAATGCTAACTCCTGTGAATGGCAACATTAAATGATGCATGCAAAATGGAATTAATATAATTAGTCTAATTTGTATTTGCCTCAGTGATGCATGTACAAGTATGACAGTTGAATTACAACCCCAGCTTCAGGCACAGAAAGTTAAGTAGATGTAAAGAAGAGTTTCTAGGTTGCAAGCTCTTGTGATGATTAAACCCTATCTCATCTTCCATAGAAATAAAGTGTCATTAAGAACAAATCCCTCATTCATGCCCAAGTTTGTTTCAGAGTTCATTTGGAATCAAGCCATCCATCTCCCAGTGTTTTATCCTGACCCACAGAACAACGGAGCAGGGATTCTACATACTCTGGTACTATCCTGATGAAGCAAATTCCTTTAGAAAAGCTGATCAACTATTTATTTCTTATGTTGGGCCAAGAGAAGCCAACCTGTGTCAAAACACCATTTTTCCAGACAGTTGTTCTCAGCTGTTGCCTTTTGTTATTATGTGATAAAACAGTTCCAGGCAGTATCAAGGCTAACTCTACCAAGGCCTGGTCTTTTTCAATGGTATATTGGAAAGGGGAGGACTCTGGAAGTATTTATTACAAATCTTTAGCATCACAAACTGGAGTCTATTTCTAGATCCAGGTCTGACTGCTAAAACCAGTCTCCTTGGTATCCTAGATCCAAATCCTTCCCCTTCCCATGTTGGATAGGCATGGTAATCAATCCTTATAGTCCAAAGGCTACTGCAGCAGTGGGAATGATGAACAGTTGCGTGTAAGTTTCACTTATTGCTGCAGTAGCCACACCCACCTTCCGTCCCCCTATTATTGTATACAGTTATAGTGTGGGAGGCTGGCATAATAGTTAAAGTGTTTAACTTACAAACACAAAGTGCAGGGTTTGATTCTCACTTGGGGTAATTGGCTAGGCTTAAAATGTCCCACAAAGGCAGTTAGCCTAGTACTAAACTATGAAACTATAAAATTACTCCACAACTTGCAGTTTTACAGAGTTTATATACACTGTCACTCAATTGCATCTGTTTTAATTATTGTTTTTAAATGCATTCATGACATGTTAAAACAGCACTTAAGATAATGACTAACTTGCAATAAGACCAATTTCCATTGTAAGATAAGCACACTGCTTCCTTTCTTTTGCAGGAAAGGGTTGTGGTTCATTGTTACAGTTACTGCCTTGCTCACACCAGCTCTCTCCTTACTATAAGTGAAACCTGTCATGCACAGCTAAAAATAAGGTGAAATAAAACTCAACACATCTGCCATATCCTAGATGACCAGGTACTGTAACCAGTGGCAGCACATGTTAATATATGTGAGAAAACATATTTTTATAGGAAAGTGCCTTAAAGCAAATAATTGTAAAAAACACAAACATTGCCAAAAGGTACAGAAAACAAGAAACCAGAAACATTAACGTAATAAACTTTTAAATGCCGACTTCATAACGACTTCAGAAATACAAACAAGTAAAAACCACATAGCATTTATAGACTAATAGCCAATAAAAATTTACTGTCCAGTAAAACAATAATTAAATGATTAAAAACAATTCTTCAAGAGCTAAGTTTACGTTCCTTCAAAAAGCATTTAATATTAATGGTCTCATTTAAACCTGGCTGTACATCAGCTCTTAACCTGAGCTGCCATTCAACCTCCCTCATTTCAATTTGATTTTTATAATCACCCCCTCTACGATCTTCTGGGACATGTTCAAGTACTCCAAAGCTAAATTTCTTAAAATTGTTGCATATAATGGAATGTCTATAAAGTGCATTATTAGTATCTTCTGGGACATGTTCAAGTACTCCAAAGCTAAATTTCTTAAAATTGTTGCATATAATGGAATGTCTATAAAGTGCATTATTAGTATCTTTGTTTTTTACAGCATATGTATGTTCCTTAATCCTTTTAAAGAAATGCCTAGTGGTTATCCCAACATAAAACAAGTGCACCCTGAACACAGAACAATATAAATTACCCCCACAGTGTTGCAGCAATATCTCCCATGAACCTTAATGATATACGGTAAATGCTGCAAACTAAAATGCGGATCCTCATGAATGAATCTACAAACACTGCAACCATAACATCTGTAGGTCCCCAAAGCTTTGTTGCTAATAGGGGGTTGGGAGGGTGGCTTAATGGCTAAGGTGTTTGCCTTACAAACACAAGGTGCAGGGTTTGAGTCTCACAAGGGATGGCTAGCTAAAAATGGCTCGCAAGGGCAGTTAGCTTAGTACTAAACTATGAACCTATGAACCTAAGGAGGTAACATTTTGTTCCTGTTGTTGTTTTCTAATATAGACTTAAAACATTTTCCTTTTTTGCAAACAAATTTCGGTCTAGCACCTAAAACCGGTCCTAATTCTTGACTGCCTGAAACAATTCTCCAATAGTTCTGTACAATATTTCTAATGCTGGAACTATCTAATGACATTTCTAAACAGCAAAAAGGAGCATCACAGCATTTTCCAACATTATTAGTAACATCTTTTTGAGTCTTAATACCTGCCTTAAGAATAGGCATAAAAGTAATGCTTCTTTTACTAATTATTTTCCTTGCCGAAGCTTCAATGACCTTATTAGGATACTCCGTCTTTAAATAAGGAAGTAATAAATTCAACTTCACATAAAAAATCTTCATCTGTACTAATCATATGTGAAGCACGAAAACTGCCCCTTGGGATGTTCTTTTTCATAAAAACATAGGGTGATTGCTCGTACATGGAAGATAGCCATCAGAAAATGTAGATTTTCTATAAATACTGACTAACAAATTCAGAACTATCTTCACACCATTTTAGTTGTACATCAAGAAAAGTAACACTATGTCCACAATTCCCCTCAGTAAATTTAAGAAAGGAAGTACTTGTGTTGAGTGAATTCATAAAATCTCCAAAATTGAGTTTTTTTTTAATAATAAAGTAAAGATCATCAACAAAACGTCTGTAAAAAAACAACCCCGTCATATCCTGGGATATATGTCAATTTCGCTTTCCCACCAACCCAAGACTAAATTGGCATAAGCGGGGGCTACAGTCGCCCCCATAGCTATACCTTTAATCTTGTTATAATATTTTTTTGTTGTAAAGAAAAAAGCTATTGGTTAATAAACAGTCTAATAAAGTACAATACAAACTGATGTCCTTGTTAACAAAAGCTGTATATTTACTAAAATAAAACCTAATGAACTCCAAACCCACTGTCAAGAATTGAGGTGAATAAGGCAGTAATATCAACTGTCAGCATATAACAATCTTGAGCTAAATGCTAAGTGCCTAAGTTAAAAGTTCCAATTTGATCTTAAAAATTCCCATGAATCCCTAATAAAGGATGGTAAAGCTTGCATAACAGGGTTAAATACAGAATCTAAATATATAGAGATACCATCAGCAATGCTGCCAGAAGCAGAGACAATTGGTCTCAATGGGGGAACCACTACATTTTTGTGGATCTTTGGTATGCCAAATAGAACACTAATTTTGGGATTTTCAATCATCATAAAGTTATACAGTTCAATAGTAATATCAGCATTCATTAAACAATCATGCAACACATACTTGATGTACTTATAAATGTCATGTATTTCCTTTAAGGAAACTACCTGATATTCATCCAGATGATTTAACATAACTTCCATAACCTGATGGTAAAGTTCGATGTTCATTATCACAATCCCCCCCTTCCCTTGTCAACTTTCATATATCTCAGTTCGTTTTGGTTCTGTAAGTCCCTAATTGCACCTTTATTTTCTTGGGACAAATTATACAATTTTTTTTTACATGCTTTGTTTGAAAGACACTTCCTTATCTTATCCTCACAAACATTTTCAAAAATGTTGAAGTATACTGTAAAGGTGGATTAAAGGAAGACAGTTTAAACAATCCTTCCCTTACATCGTTGTCTTTCATTAGATAATGTAAATTAATTTTCCTTGTAAAAAACTTTAGTTCAAAAATGCTTTTTGTCACATTTTACCTATAACAAGGTACAAAGGCAAACCCCAGTCTTAAAACATTTTCATGGTGTTCATTTAAACAAACATTAGACAAATTATATATTTTCACATTACTACGGGAAACCGAATCAACACTCACATCATTCACAATGTTAGTAAAGTCCGTTAATATTTTCTTCTTTTGGTGCTCCGACCTCTGTTCTGCCCTGAAAACTTGCACTGCTCTTTCCTGTACCCGTTTTTTGAAGGCTTTCCACCAATGACCATAGAAATATTTTTCTTAGACGGCTGAAACGGTAGTTCAGGGACTTGCAGCTCCAAACACACAGTATTAGGACACACACCTCACCCGTTACCTGGTTTTTGAATGTTAGATGATGTCATCACACTGCCGTCCTCATTAGTGTGACTGGAGTTGAAATTTAAGTTGGCGCTCCCTTCTCCAGCTTCACCAACAGTCTCTATAGCGTTCCTGTGATTCAGGCCACCTTTAAAGTCCGTGGTATATGCAGTCTGGGTTCTATATGCAACCAGATCCCTTAAAATTTTCTTTTGTTTTCTGGCCACCAAAGTTCTTTCAAAACGATCTAACCCCAGAAAGATTTCTTCATAATTGAGCTGCTGTTCCGGCTGCATACCAAAATGACTCATGAGTTCTGTTTCTTTCTGTTTAAGCAAGACCTGTAGTTGCGCCATAAGACTACAATTACTACTAATTACCTTGTTGAGAAAATCCAGCCCCACTTTGTTGAAAAAGGAGACTAATTCAAGAAAAAAGGGATCTCCAGCACGTATCCCACTGGGTAATTTAAATACATTTAGTCCTTTAGGTACAATTTCCTTCTGAATACATACTCGAAGTATTTGTTTTCAACAGCCAGAGCCCTATATTTTCTTAGTCCCCTGTCAACATCAGCTGTTAAAGTAACTGCTTTATCATGAATCACACCATTGTCTGTATTCACTGAATAGAGCTAAAAGGTTCATAATTAAAACAAATTGCAAAATGCACATCCATATAAGATGGCTTACCATTGTGGGGTATAGCTCTCACTGTCTCTCCACTCTAAAAAGTGTTGTCCACCAAATCAACAGAGCCACTTTTCTCCCTAGTATAGGACCTCAATAATTGTAACAAATTAAGTTTAAATGTCTTCTTCATGATGTTAAGTACAGAGGCCCCTGCATGCTTTCTTCCAGAATTTCTAGCCTTTTACTTCCTTCCACATCCCCTAAGATTATCCACATCCCACTCCCAAGTAAACTGAAAGAATACTGCTGCATTATTAATAGCAGCACTGAGCAGCAAGCTTCCTCAGGCTTCAGAGATGCACATCTACACTGTCTTAAGCAGTGTTTTTGTAAAGGCAGAAGAAACCTGCATAGCAGATACCAGTATGACAACCCACATTTTCTGCCTTCTTCACACTGTGCTTGGCCACGCTGATTACCACCTGCTGGTATGGAAGCTGTTATCCGCTTTGCTCCCCACTCTCAACCCTAGTTCTCCAGCCACCCCTCATGCCATTACACTCGTAGCACCTGTTTTCTATCCAAAACTCCACCTACTTTCCACCCCTCTTAAAGGCATACACATAACTGTAGACAAACACATGCAACCTATCCCAGTCACAATAACACACACAACGCCTAAGGCATCAGAGTGCAATTCAGCACTGCAGCATCTTTCCTCACTTATAGTTATGAAGTGACACCCATGCCCCCTCCCCCAGTGATACAACTTACTCTAAGCTTCCCACTCAGCTATCAGATCCTACCTGCCTACATTCCATGGCCCAGTGGTCTAGCTCCTCTCTCACTGAACTCTCTCCCTACAAAATATACGCAGTACTACACATTTCTCCCTCCGTGACATTTAATCACTTAAATTACCCTGTCCCATTTCCCAGCACCAAATCCTTCAATGGTAGTGCCTCTCCCTGTCATCCTCCTGCTTCCCAATACCATGACACATAAAACACGTTACCTCCCCATACAACATTTAATACTTGCTTTTATACTCACTACACCAGCATATTCCTGTTCACACTACTTCCACCTACACTCCACTGATTTCCTACCACCACCACCAATAATATTATCAGCAACATCCCCTATATACCCCCAAGCCTCTAGAATAACTCCTGCATACATTTCCTCAATCAATTTTTGCAGCCTCACCCATCTATGCCAAAACTCTCCCTAGAACCAAAATAAAACATAAATCACTATGGTCTTCTCTCCTAAAAAAATACAACTCTGTGGTGACATTCATCTCAACTCTGTACCGAATATAAACATACCTGGGTTTTCTCTATCCTTTTACCTAAGTTCTCAGTTTATACTAAAGTTCTGTTATAACATTAGAAGCATCAGGAACAAAACTGACCTTCACTCAGGGTTAAATACCCATGCTCCTGACAACTCACCTTCACTCAGGGTTAAATACCCATGCTCCTGACAACTGACCTTCACCCAGGGTGAAATATCTATACTCTTGACAAATGAGCTTCATGCAGGGTTAAATATCCAGGGTCTTGACATCCTAAGCATTCAGTGATGCTGACATACCCATGTTCCCCTTCAGACTAAATTGACAGGAAAAGCCTCTGTATCATAGCTCTGTATATCCCATCTGGGACTACATAAAATATTCACCATTAAATAATAATTATGGGTAACAATAACTGCCTCTCCCTTACTAAACTTGTATGATTACTCAGCTTATTTATTCTGCAAGTCAATTAGGAAAAAAAAACAGAACACTGGTTTCTAATAAACAGACTTGATAAAATATTCAGGCATATTACCTGATGAAATTAGTGATCATCTACAAGTGTTTGCCCATAGAAACATGCTCCTTAACCCAAGAAATGCCATTTTAAAGTATGACATCTAACAAACTTTAATAAAGAAACAGTCTTAATTCTTACTTCTATAAACCAAAGTATTCTCAAAACCATCCACTTAGATGATGCATGCCAGCTATGTAATAGTGCATGCCAGCTATGTAATAGTACCTCCCTCTGTGTTCTAAACAAACTGGCAACCACATACCAAAAGGGTATACAACAAAATATTGTCCTAAAAAAAGTAAATGAAGGCAGGATAGGGATAAGGCATGGAGAACATGGCAGGTTAACAAAGCAGGAAAATCTCAAAACTTCAGGCACTTTCATAATCAAATCAAAATAAAAGTTAAAAACAATAAAATAAATCACTATTTTAACTTAAAAAACAGTCTAAAAGTCCTGTTACTTTCTACAGCACCATAAAAAAAGTATCCCCAGGTAGAATAAAGCAGCCCAGTCCATTTTCAGCCATGCACTGAGACAGTCGCTTCATCATTTAACTCACACGTCGACAGCACAGAATCACTGCTTCACAAAGAAACTAACCACTCATCCCTGCTTAACGTCCAAGTAATTGGCATCCATAACACTTTCTCTAACAACACTATCCAAATCTCAAACATTAAAAAGAAGCTTCAAAAACTAACACCTACTACCCTAGTTGCATATAACCTACTCGCTGAATGCCTGAAAATTGCAGCAAATGCCATTACTTATCCATTTCAAAACTCGTTAAAAGATCCACCCAACAGTCTTATGTCCCCAGCCTGCACAAAGGGAAAAACACCAACTGATTATTCTAAATATAGACCCATAGCCATACCTTCCCACATCACAAGTCTTATTAAAATGCATCCATTCTCAGCTTTCCTTAACATAACACTCATCCCCTTCACCACCACCCCACCACCAATTCTTTGCTACCTTTCCTCAAACATCCCACCAACCTTCCTGCTTCACCTCTCAAGACACTACACACTATCACATAAATCCCCTTCCTCCCACTTATTGTACTTCACTTACACCCAACCATCTCTTCTACTATTATTCCTGTGAAGATATGTGAAGACTGCCAGCCTAGCTAGATAGAATTTTGTAGATAATTCTGTCATTTGTAAATATTAATATAAGCCACAGGCTTATTCTCTTAAATGGAAGAAAATGGTGTTAAATGTTGAACGTCAAAAATGTAACAACAGTGCACTCTGCTGAAAGAAAGATGTTAAGTTAAGCCTTGTACGACTGATCTCAAACTCGGAGCCATAGTGTCTGAACCAGCAGACTCTTTCTATTGTTTTGAGACCAGAGTTAACTGCTAGATTTTACATATACAATGTCTTTAATTGCTGTGGTTTTCTGACCAGGTGCAAGATGAAAACTATGTTAAACTCTGAGTTTCTGTTAGCCTGGGAAACCAGAGAAGAATGATGTAATCTAAAATGAGTCAGCAGTGATGTATTATCAATTTAAAAGACTGTCAGAGAGAGAGAGAGAGAGCGCATTTTGGATTTTGTCTAAAGCTGACAACAACTCACCAGTACTCTGCTTTGCTCTATAAGTAAGTTTATTTAGAACTGTGATTGCTCTTAGGAAAATATAGAAAACAGTAAGTTTAGTCTAGCTGTTTTCTATATTTATGTCAGAACTATTCTACAGTATTATTTTAAGCATTTTCCTGTGATGTCTGAACTCTTGACTAGCACTGTGTAGTAAGTACTGTCTTGTGTTTTTTATTATTTATTATTAAATATTTTTAAATCTTTCAACTGTGGCTGTTTTGTGTAGAGATAATTTAAGCTCTAGAGTAAATTGCATGTATATAGATACTGGCCAAGCCACTCCACTAGCTTTAGCCCTGGGTCACACTTACTATTTGGATAATAATATTGCACAGCAATAATTGGACACCCTTTGGTAAGGGCCTTATTAGTAGCTGATATTAGTGGTTGGGAGCAGCTGGTACTACGTTACAGACTGGCAGGAAAGGGCATAACTGGAGAACCTGTGCCAGCCTTCCCCAGGAGTGTCTGTATGTTTGTATATAACTCATATCTTAAAGAGAGTGTGTGTGTGTGTGTGTTTGTGTGCGTGTGCGTGTGCGTGTGCGTGTGTGTGTGTGTGTGTGTGTGTGTGTGTGTGTGTGTCAGCTACTTGGGCAAGGACATGAAGCACTGGTTGGACAGAGAGGGTGCTGGAGGTTTTAGCTTGACCACTAGGCTGAGACCTGTACTCTAGAGCTGTGCCAGTGGGGAGTCATATTGGGGATCTGGAGAGAAAGAGAGAAACCACTTCCAGACTGAGTGTGATCTCTGTGCGCTCTTAAGGGAAATTGTACTTTACTGTGTATTTGTTAACCTTTCCAATGTGGATGCCCCTCACTGGTGTTAGTGGTGAGGATTGAGGCTCCTTAATAGCTGGGCCAGTGCACATGCATCACAATTCCTGTAAAGTATGTAATCCATTTCCCCACAAATCCCTACCAGACATTCTGTTTTTCATTATTTCATTGTGTAATATACACTCATAAGATAAATACCCTGTAATCTGAAGTATTGAAATATTGCATTCTCTAAACTATCTGATTGCATTTTGAAACACTGTTAGGATCGTTTTGCTTGCATTTAATATGCAGTATTATTATACTGTATTATCTGTTAATGACTGTACTGGAGTTTTTCTCCCCGGGCCTCAGCTGAAAATGGGCCCCTGACCTAGCTGGGCTTTCCCAGTTACTAAATGTCAATAAATAAATAAACTCCTAACCACATTCTTACTAATAACCAACTGTCCCCACACTGAGCAAGCCTTTAGACCAAACCACGGTACCATGACTGCAGTAATAGACTTTTCCAACAACATTAATTATATCCACATTACAGGGAATATTTTATCAGCCCTTTTCTCGATGTCTCTAACTTCATAGTCTTCATGGATTTCCTTAGCTTACTGCTTGGATTCATTTTTAAATGTGTTTTATAAAACTGAGTCAGAAATATGAATAAGAATGTCCCATAGGTTCATAGGTAGGTACTAGGCTATCGGCCCAAGGGCCTAAGTAAGCCTAGCCAAAAAGGTTCCCCTGGCTTATGCCACCCAAGAAAGTTAATTTTCTGTGCCCCTGTCGAGCGGAGCCACAGAAGTGATCCCCGGGGTGTGTTTCCTATTTCTCATCCACTCATCAAGATTTTTCTTTAAGAGTGCTAATGAGGAACTTTGCTTGACATAGATGGGTAGCTTGTTCCAGAGTATAGGATCATAGGTAGGTACTAGGCTATCTGCCCAAGGGCATAAGTAAGCCTAGCCAAAAAGGTTCCCTGGCTTATGCCATCCAACAAAGTTAATTTACTGTGCCTCTGTCGAGTAGAGCCAGAGAAGTGATCCCCGGGGTGTGTTTCCTATTTCCCATCCACTCATCAAGATTTTTCTTGGAGTGCTAATGAGGAACTTTGCTTGACACAGATGGGTAGCTTGTTCCAGAGTATAGGAAGTCTCTGGGATAGGAATCTATCCCTCCAGTATATCCTGTTTATTGTGGTGACATGGTTTAGGTCCCTAGAGCGTGTAGCTTGGAGGGATTGGGATTCCTTTAGGTGTAGCATGTCAAACAGCTCTGGGTTTAACATAGCTTTATATGGTAGGCAGAGATCTCCTCGGAGTAGGCGATATGCTACAGAGTAAAGCTGGAGTTTTTTGAGACGGTCAGTGTAGGGCATCTGTTTGAGGCCAGTAATCCTCTTTGTGAGGTACTTCTGTGGCCTTTCCAGCTGCTGATGTCTTGTGAGGTACATTCCAAAAGAGACATTGTACTCTATAATGAGTCTAATGAGTGCCGGGTAGAGGGGTGCAATGACCTCTTTTTTTCCTGGATGAAAACCCTTTTGTGATAAGGTGTGCCACATAGAATGATTTCCTGACTACTGTTGCGATTTGATTATCAAAGGAGAGACTACTGTCCACCTGGGTCCCAAGGTCTCATCACATATTCAGCATTAAGTAGACTGCCGTTTATGTGGTAGTTCATGGGTACAAAGTTTTTACCAAAGGGGATGACAATGCACTTTTTGGCATTGAGCTTGAGGCCATGCCTCTGATACCAGGCATCTGTCTCAGTGAGGCTCTTCTGTAGAATGTCCACATCATTTGGGGACTTGACTATGGCTCCTAGTTTGCAGTCATCTGTGAACTTCATTAGCTAGAGGCCTTCTGTGTTAGCCTGTACTTCAGGAAAGTAGATACCAAACAGGAGAGTTCCCAGTACTGAACCCTGTGGTACTCCACTTGTCACTGGTCTGAAGTCAGATTTGGAGTCTGCCACTTTTACAGTGTGGGTTCTGTCAGTGAGCCAGTTGGCAACCCATCTTGTGACGTAGGGATTCATACCTAAGTTTAGTGAGTTTAGCTATAATTCCAGACTAGGGGATGGTGTCGAAAGCCTTGGCGAGGTCAAGATAGAATGTGTGAACCACCTTACCCTCGTCTACAGCTTTGGTGACTGCCTCAAAGAAGTCGATCAGGTTCAGAAGGCATGATCTGCCTTTCACAAACTCGAACTGGGTGGGGTCCAGAGTTTGGAGGTTAGCAATGTCTTTGTTTATAAGTTCCATGATGATACATTCCATGGCCTTGCAGACCAGGCTCGTCAGGCTAATAGGGTGATAGTTGGAACAGTGGTGGCTTCCCCTTTGTGGAGTGGGATAACTGTTGCTATGCGCCATTCAGTGAGCACAAAGCCTGATGTGAGACTATGATTAAACATGGTGCTTAGGTGGGGAGCCAGTTCATTCTGAAGTTTGTGTAAATGCAGCCTGGGATGTTGTTTGGTCCCATGGATGCTGTGCTTTTGGTTTTAGAGAGTGCAGTTTTTACCTGCATAGATGTGATTACAGGGACACTGCATTCTTCCTGTATAGATATGGGCCCTTTAGGGGGTGAGAGGGGAGTAAAGTTAGCACTGAACCTATTTGCCAGGATGTTGGCAATATTAGTCGGTTCTGTAATTTTCGTGCTGTTGTGCTGTAACTCAGAGCAGATCTGGGTGTTGCCATTGAGATTCTTGACATAGCTATAGAATACTTTGGGGTTGCCCTTAGAATCAGTTGTGATTTTGTTTTCGTAGCTACTTTGGAGGATCTTATAAGGGATCTCAGCTTCTTACTGAGGCTGACCAGGGAGCTCCTCCACTCATGGGATTTTACACTCTTTTGCAACAGTTTCTTCCTTCTGTTGTAGAGTTTGTTTATGGCAGGGGACCACTAGATTGGCTTCCTTTTTTTGGAGAATACCATCTTGGTTCTATTTGGGATAGCACAATCCATTCACTCGTGTAATTGCTTATAGAGTCCATTTGTGTAGGATTCAGCAGTCGTAACTGTATTGTCCATCTGCATGGGTGTCATGAAGTTCACCACTTCTGTCTTAAGAAGCATGAAGTTGGCTTTGGAGAAATTTTTTACCATAGTTTCCTTAATGGTGGGTGGGGGTGGGATGTGGATATCTAGCATGATTAGCTTACAGTCAGATCTAACCAACGAGTTGACTTAAGGTGTGGAACACTGGTCACTCATGTTGGTAGTGACTAGGTCTAGGATATTGTTGCCCCTGGTCAGAGTGTGGATAAGTTGAACCAAGGCACTGGAATTTATGAATTCCAGAAAGCATTGAGCGAAGGAGTTGGTACATCAGTAGTTTCCTAGTTAATGTTGGGGCAGTTGAAATCGCCCATTATTAGGGTGTTTGGTTGAACCCTAATATTTTCCAGTATATCAAGAAAAGAGGAGTGGGAATCCAGGGGTATGGTGGGGGATCTGTAGCAAGCTACAATTTGGATTGCAGTTTTGCCCAGAGTTAGTTGCACTTGGACAACCTCGGATGCATTATGCTGCACAACTAGCCTGGAGGTGTGGATATCCTTAATGAATATGGACACACCTCCACCTTTGGTGTTCTGGTCCAGGTTAGATGGCCAAAAAGTGTGGTATGAGTTATAGCCTGGTAATGCAGGAGTGCTCTCTAGAGCCTTGAACCAGGTCTCAGTCAATGCACAGACATAGATGTTCTCCATTTTAAGGAGTGCCTGGAGTGAGTGCATTTTGAGATTTAGACTTCGAGCATTGAGTAACATTACCTACAGTTTTTGCTTGCCTGTTCCTGTTACAGTGGTGAATTTGTCATTTGAACCTTGCCTAAAAACAGGCACTACAGGGGCGGCAAGAGCCTTAGCCAGTATCCGGAATCCCAGAGGTGACAAGTGTAGGCCATCTCTGGCAAAGCATCATGGTCTGTCGACCATGTCATCCCAGCAGACAGATACTGGATCCCCTTAGAATGGCACCAGAAGCTTAGCCAATTGTTGAAGTCAATCATTTTGTCCTTGTACTGCAGTATCATTCTGGGCAATGGCAGGATGCTACTCAGGGATAGGGTCATACCTTCCTGGGCTACAAGATCGGAGAGCTCTTCCATGTCTCTTTTCATGTAGTCCAGGGAGGTACGTCTCAGGTCGTTCACACCAACTTGACAATGACGGAGTCATATTTGTAAATGTTGTGGAGAGACCCGAGTGCGTGGGTTATGTGGCGGATCCTGGCACCCGACAGGCAGCTGATAGTAACCTTCTCCTTGTTTAGCCTGGTGAGTGGGACATCAGTGTGCCTAACTAGAGAGTCACCTATGACTAGTGTGTTGGGTATGGTGGTTTGCCTTATGGGCTGTGGTTTATTAGCCCACAGTCTGTGGGCTGTGTGTCATTTTGGTAGTGTTGGGGGTGGAGGTTGCTTGCGTTTCTGCTTTGGAGGTCTCTGTTGCTTGATCAGATTATTATTGAGAGCCTCTGCAGATTTTTTTTGTTTCTATGTGTGGATTTTGGCGGTGTAGGTTTAGTGGGACTATGTGACGAGTGTAGTGTGGTGCAAGTGTTTACCTTCTCCTCTTGACTGTCAAGCTCAGTCCTGGTTGGAGAGAGCTTAAACTCCAGTTTGGCTAGATAAGTGCATCTCTCACAGGTTGTGGTGTTGGATGGTAGGAGGAGAGGATTGTCTGTGTACATGAGGCAATTGCTACATTGCCCCAATATGCCCAGATTCATCAAATAGATAGCAGAGAACACAGGGAGATGACCCTTGGACATGCCTGAATAAAAAAGTACTGTCCTCTAGACATGTGAGGAAAGTGAGTATAAGAGCTGTTTTTCATGTAAGCAAGTGAGGAAAGTAAGTACAAAAACTGTTTTCCTCTAGGTAAAGAGGAAGGTTGAGTGCTGTAGTAATTTGAGCTTATTTAGTGCTAACAACAAGTTCTGAACAAGTGCTGAGCACGAATAAGCAAATTCAAGTGCCAAAACTAAGAATCTGTACCTGGATCTTGTGGTAGGTAGTCTACCTAGTGCTTTACCACTCCCACTGATAAACTAGAATGCTTCCCTCCAAGACAGAAAGGCTTGGGTAGCTCAGAAGCTTACAGTCGTGGATACAGAAAATCTGTATCTGGACTAAACTAGTTACAGGAAAAGTGGGAAACAAGTGCAAATGCGGGCTTTTAAACCAGAAGGTTGAAAGAGATGGAAAAACTTCCCAAATGGCCAATAGACTACAATTTCTGGGTCAGAAACCACTCTTGTGGTAGATAGGCTACCTAGTGCTTACCACTCTCACTGATCAGGTAGAAGGCTTCCCTCCAAGACAGAAAGGCTTTGGGGGCTCAGCCTCCTTTGACCTTGTCTCCTGACTCTTCAGCTATTTGTCTGATGGGTACAAAGTTGTCAAATGGGAATCACACATCTTTACCAGTTTCTGCTGGTATTCCCCATTGCTACAAATTAGGACCGCACTAATGTTTACTACATTTATCAATAGAGTATACACAGATTCGCAACATGCCAAACTAATCTGGTACACTGATGATACAACCCTTATCAGCTCTGCACAAAATCCTGTTCTTCTCCATCAGATCACACAAGACACATTCTCCTTAAAAAAAAATCAGACTTGATGCTAAACTCCAAAAAGACAAAACTTCTTTTCCCTCCCAAGTCTCATACCCAATGCAAAGCTAACTTTAAAATAACCTCTGCAAATAACGCAAATATTGAGGTAGTCTCCAATACTAAATTACTATAGGTTATAGTAGATGACACCATGACATTCTATCTCCACATCCAGCAAGCAATTAAAACAAAAAAAAAACATCAGATGTCAAGACTGCTACATACAGCTGAACAATATGTGACTGAAATCAGCTGGATAACATTAGCCTTCACCTATCTGCTGCCTGCTCTTCTGCATTCCTCTCCTATTTACACCACCCTTAACTCCAACCCTGACAAGAAAACCAAAGCAATGCTATAATAAAATAGCCGGATTTGCTTCCAACAAGATATACTCAGCAGTCACTGAATTGCCCTCTGGCACTTGAACTGCCTTGAGCTGTCTCACCTGCTCACCTATTCTCAAGTTCAATTTGCACACAGATTAGTCCTTCGCCTAAAAAAATGCCCTGCCCTAAACGGTACACTGCAGCTTCACCAACAGGCCTCTCAGCTCTACTGAAACTCATTTCCTCTTAATTCACATAGCTCACAACAAAGTATCAAACACTGCTTACTCCAGTCATTTCCTCTTAATTCACATAGCTCACAACAAAGTATCAAACACTGCTTACTCCAGTCATTTCCTCTTAATTCACATAGCTCACAACAAAGTATCAAACACTGCTTACTCCAGTCATTTCCTCTTAATTCACATAGCTCACAACAAAGTATCAAACACTGCTTACTCCAGTCATTTCCTCTTAATTCACATAGCTCACAACAAAGTATCAAACACTGCTTACTCCAGTCATTTCCTCTTAATTCACATAGCTCACAACAAAGTATCAAACACTGCTTACTCCAGTCATTTCCTCTTAATTCACATAGCTCACAACAAAGTATCAAACACTGCTTACTCCAGCTGTATCACAAAATTATGAAACTCAATTTTCCCCCTCCAGTCTCACTAACAATGACCATACCTTCAAAAATAAACTAGCACACTTCCCTTACTTGATTTCTGGCTAGGCCCCTGCTATCCCCAGGGTAAATTATTTCTAAACTACCCATCCTATGTACACATACATGTGAGTGACTTATTCTCTTATTTTCTTCTACTCTACTTACAACAAAATCCATATAGTTATAGCTGACCTAGTGTACCACTGCTTAACTGCACCTGATGCTAACTGTGCTACTCCAAAACATACTTGTTTATTTCATAATTATCTGCTTTATTCATCCTTACTTTGTATGTAATGTTGTTACTGTTACCTGAGCATTTTATGTTAAGTACTGCTGTTGTCATTTTCTGTGGAACTTTTCTGCCCCTGCCTCGGCTGAAAAGTGGCTTGTTTGTGCAGTTGAACTTTCCAGGTAAACAAATAGAATGAACGAATAAATAAATATGCAGCATGTAATAAAGGATAACTCTGCAGTTTCCTTTTGAATAAGTCATTATCTTAATAACAGCATCACTCTTTTAATCAAATTGCAAATGTCTAAGCAGTGGTACTAGTATATCTGTGCATGTAAATAAACAAAAACTGAAGGGATAATTAACAGGATTTGCTATAGTTCAGCAGCCACATCATTACAAGTTGAGTACCAGAAAAAATAAACTATGCTTTTAAAAGTGAAGTCTTGCATTTCTGACCCAGTTTTATAAAGCACATTTAAACATGATTCCAGGCAGTAAGCTAGGGAAATCCAGAAGACTATGAAATTACCCTAATATAGTTTCCATTCAGCACTTTACCTCCTTACTGTCACATACATTTTCATATCCTGAGGGTAAAAAGTCTACCTTGCTAAAGATTACTGCATCTAAAAGTAACCGTGTCATACTCGGTTAGCATTAGTTAGACTGAAAACATCATGTTGATGTTTTCTTTGAACTAATACATGTCTTCTGGCATTTTCCAGGCGTGACATGATGTTAAGAACATGAAAACTCACCACAGTTCAGGGACTGCTTTAATCTTTTGGAGCTATTAAAGTAAGTAATAATTAGATGAGGATACTGCAGAGATATCCAAATATGACTGGTAAATTTGCATACACTTGGTTATTTAAATGTGCATTTACTCAAATTAATGACAAGCCTTTTTAACAAACAGTCTAGTTATTCCAAGTTCTGCAGGAAGAAATGCCATACAATTATCCCACCATCCAGTAGCAAACTAACATTATGATGTTACAATCATTCATTTGTAGAACAGGTTATGTTTAAAAAAAAATCTGGCAGGAAATTAGAATGCCACTTCAATGTTTTCCATAAGAAAATAAATGTGAGAAAATGTGTGTTCCGACAAGATTAACTGTTGTAAGACGCTGGGTCCAGATGCAACCATATAACCACCAAAGGGAAGATGAGCAAATAAAATGGAAGGCCTGTCTGTTTCTTGGGTGCTTGCATTTGTTTAGGTACCTCTGGAATTCCTTTCCTTGTGTAAAAGCTTTTGTATAGTGATGAATAAAAATGATTACTGATGCTGCATAAACAAAAGCCACACACACACACACACACGCACACACACACACACACACACACACACACATGCACACTCCCTTCAACTGAAGCAGGTGCTATATGGTTGTTACTGTTTGCACAGCGATTTCCTGGACCACTCCCCAGAAAATCATAAAAATGGGACATACAAACAGTTCATGGGAGACCTTCTTTTGTCAGCCTCACAGCCAACGCCTCAGCTGCAGCCTTCAGGTCATGAATGCCTCTGTGGTTTTCTGTGCTCACTGCGTGAGTCACTGCCTACCACTTTTTCGAGTTAAACAGCGTCACTTGATGTACGTCATACAACATGAGACTGCAGCATTGCTCTGCTTTATAACTAGATACATGCTGGAACTAAGTCTTGGTTTAGGGTAAAAATGAAATCTGAAGTGTACCTACATGGCAATTTAAATGACTAAATCACCAGAATCCCTGATAACTGCTTTTCATTGTTATTAGAAGTTCAGTAAATGGTCTTGGGTACATAAATGTTGTAAAATGAAATTTATTTGGGAAACTTGAGAAGATTTGCGCAGGTTACTGCTGTACAAAATGTATTTTTGGAAGGCACAGTTCACACAGATTTGTTTTAATTCTGTGTGTACATATAAACTTGAAAACTAGCTTTGTTTAATATCAAAAGCAATAGGAGGTCATTCCTTACAGGTAAGGATACTGCTTGCAGCACATTTTAACAAATGTACAATACTTTATAACTAAATACAAACAAGCTGCTAATAAATGTAAGGCACTAAATAACCACTATGCACCACACATTCAAAATACGTGCAAAGGTATGGCATCTAGCCTCTGGAAATGTATGTACCAGTGTACAGCAAATGATTACTGTCTGCCTAACATATTTTATTAACAAGGATACGGTTAAGCAGGTATTGTGAATGAGCTAGGTTTTGAGAAACATGCATTTACTTCTGCGAAAAGTAAATGAAAGTCTTCATGTATTTACTCAGAAAACCGCTTGTGAAAATTAAATGAATGCTTTTGTGTACCTAGTCAAGGAAACAACTCACGGTTGCAAATGTCTGATCTAAAATGGTTAAGAAGGACTCAGTCAATTAAATGTGGTGCCTCCCGGTCAGCACGTTTTTTTTATTTACATCTGTTTGCGGGAAAGTCTGACTGGGCACAAATTACTATTTTTATCAGAAGGTCATGGAGAAAAGTTCATCTAATATATACACAGAAAGAAACTTAAAAATATGGTATAATCTTGTACTGGCAAAACAAAACTGAACAAATATAAGATATTATAAAAATGTCGAGTAAAATTAATGTTAATGAGATTTATTAATAAGAGTGATGTTACCAGGTGCATACTTCTCAACTGTACAGATTTTTGCAGGATGTCCAGATTTTTGCCTCATATTTTTGGTCCGTTTTTCAAAAAAAATGTGGTTTTCTGGCAAAGTAGTGGCAAATCATTAAAGTTAAAAAATAATGACAGACATTTGAGTTTCAGACTTCATGCCATTCAGAAATTCCATGCTAATGTAAAACTTGTTATTCTATTAACTTTCTAAGTTTGACAATTTATTTGTAAAAATTATAAACACGTGAGTGCTTTCATTTAACAAATGTAAACTTCATCAGAACTTGGTCTGATGAAGTTTACATTTGTTAAATGAAAGCACTCACATGTTTATTATTTTTACAAATAAATTATCAAGTTCTTTTATCTAGCAACTTTTTTGTGCCTTCTTGCCTTTTGGTTTGGTGAGGTATTGTCACTGTTTACTTGTTTTTCTTCAGTTGGCCTTTGTTTCTTTAATTTTCTAAGTTTGTAAGAGCAATATTTAAAAATTGTTCCTATTTTTGGGCCTTTGCCCCACTTTAACTTGTGGGTTTGTCCAGATTTCTTGCTTTAAGAGGTTGAGAGGCATGACCAGGTGTTGTGGTGTGAGGCCAGGTAACACAATATTGCATGTCACCTAACTGATGCTACTAGCATTAATACCAAGATATAAAACTGAAATGATCAGTGTTGTATCCAGAACAAACCTCATGTGAAACACTTCACATCGATTGCTTACTGTATGACATTGCATTTTTTTTTTTTTACCTCAGATGATGACAGAACCAGCAAGCTGTCTGAATGATGCATGCTGGCTATTCACGTTAAGTTGATCAAGAAGATGCATTTTTAATAAATATAAAAAAAAATTCTTGAACACTTTAAAACAAAAAATAGCAAACTGATAGTCAAAGAAGTATTATTAAAAGCTAAACTTATTGCTTTGATAGGTCCTGATATTACTGGTTGCATCTTAAACACCATGAAGTATGATTTAGCCACACCAATATCACTGTTCCATCTCAGCTTCCATACAGATTTTGCCCCAATTAATAGAGAACAGCTACAGTAATTCCTCTACATAAGGGAGGACCTTCTACAGACTCAGGCAATTATAGGCCCATAAGTCTGACCAGCCTCATGTGCAAAGTCATGGAAAAATGTATAATGAAACTAGTGAAACTCCAAACACTGGGTCGTCACAGTTTAGATTCATTATGGGCAGGTCATGTTTACTCTACCTGGTGGATTTTTTGAAAAGGTCACCAAAGCAATGGACAAAGGCAAAATGGTATACACAGCATCCTTCAACCCGGCTAAAGCTTTTTGAGGGGTGGGAGGTTGGCATAATGGTTAAGATGTTTACCTTACAGACACAAGGTGCAGGGTTTGATTCTCACATGGGGTAACTGGCTAAGCTTAAAATGACCCACAAGGGCAGTTAGCCTAGTACTAACATATAAACCTATGACACAACTCCCCACTCAGGTACAGTACAAATGCTAAATAAACTGGGAATAAATCCCTATGTCACTCACTGGATTTCAAATGGCTCAAAGATAGAATGCAAAAAATCAAAATAGGGTAAGTCACCTCCACAAAGAGACTAGTCACAAGTGGAGTGCCCTGGGGTTCTGTGATGGGACCTCTCTTGTTTGGCATCTACTTTTCTGAAGTAAAGGCCAATGCTAAAGGGCTCTGACTTATTAAGTTTACAGATGACTGCAAGCTAGGACAAGTCATCAAATCTCCAAATGACTTAGCCATCCTGCAAGAAGGTTTGTACCAAATAAATAACTGGTGCCAAAATCACGGACTAAACTAAATGCATGAGTGTCTCCTTTGGGAAGTCATATACCCCAGGGTACTAAAAGACTGACACCCCTAAGAGTTTATCCAGTTGTTCAAGATTTGGGAACTTATATGGACAGTGCTCTAACTTTTCTCCAACATGTGTCAACTCTTGTAAGAAAAATCATTCTATATTGCACAGCTTATAACAAACGGACTGACATCATTTCCCACTTTACACAGCCCTCATTAGGCCAATCACGCCCCCCTTTGGCATGTATCTCACCAGACACATGCAACAAGTGGAACATCCACAGAGGTATCTCACTAAAATGACATAAGGAAAAAACAAGATATTCTACATGGACCCTGTCACTATAGTCATTATCCTACACACTTGCTAAGAAGTGACGTATGTTTGGCGTACAAGGGATCCACTGAGCACTGATGGATTTACTGCGCATCTGCAACTCCAGTGGCATCAAAAATACTCTGTCTAGGGATCTAAACCTCTTCTGCAACATCAACAGAACAATTTGGAAGGGCAGACATATTATGCAGAGGTTATTGCTGCTCTGGAACACCCTCCTCATCTACATAAAACAAAGATCATCCCTGTTTGTATTTAAGCACAACTGGGATCTATGGAGGGGAAAGAGAAACTTAGCCCAGGTCTGCCCCTGTACTGCTAATGGACAGAGGCAACTCCTAAATGCTTTATCCCATGCATGGTTCCCCTTAAATTATCTATGGTATGATCCCAGTTATTTTCATTTGGGGTAATAATTATATCGACCATGGGATGGGTAAGGCCAATCCCAAATGGGATACTCAACCACAAAGACAAAAGTTGGCTATGCTTAAAATGGCCTGCAAAGACACCTCACCTAGTACTCACCTACAAACCTATAAAGCAAAATACTTACCTACATCTATAACTTACAGACTTAAATGATGCCAATAAAGCTCTCTATAGTATCCCTTTCCTTGTCAGCAGCAGCAACATGAGAGGATAAGAACAGAAGTCCATTAGCACTTACCTCTAGATGCCATATTTTAAATTTCTTCAGAATTTATCTAAACTTATTTTAAATGATTCATTAATTTCTAAGAGCATGATTTTGTTGGAGAGTTTATTCTAAGATTCACAACTTATTTTCATGAACCAACTGATTATTTACCATATTTTATTTTAATTAGAATCAATTTATCCTGGATTTAAGATTCACTTAATCATAAACTTAAAAATAAGAATGGATCTTTGCAAACATGCAAGCATGATGAGATCTAAGCCTACAGTATGAAGAGAAATAAATTCCCAGAATTTTCAGTCTTTCTTTATGTTAAATCTCTAACACAATTACTTTTGTCATGAATTTTTAGGATGCCAAAATGTGTTATTCTCTAATTTTTATCTGATCATACCAATACATTTTCATTTGATAACAAGGGTAGAACACTGATGTCATTGGACCATTTTCAAGCTGACCCCAGGAGCGCACAATAGACAAGGAGATGAGACAAATTTTTGACATGTATGAATGCATGTTAATGAATAGTGAACAATCAGCATTGCAGCCAAAATACAACTCTAAGAAAACAACTATAACTAAAAAGACAACAACGAGAGGGACCAAGACTTTTTCATTCGCTGGTTAAACAAATATTAATAAACAATCCAATATTTTTGTAACCCAACTTTTAAAGTCAAGACTCTGGTTCTTAAAAGTTAAATGTTTTTCAGCAGAAATAGCTCTTATCTTCAAAGACTGCAACTCTTTCTGACTCTGCTCCACTGGAAGTATAACAACTATCAATTTAACTTTCCAAGACTCATGGCTTTATGTTTTTGTTACACCTGTTCACATATTACTTGAAACTGCCCAAGAATTATAGACTTCAATGGCCATTTGAGGGTTTTGTACTCCTTTATCCCTTATGATGGTTTTGTCAAGTTTTATTTCAACTCTAGATATGGTATAAAAATAAGAACTATCAATATCTCCATTCACAATCTCACCTTGTTCATTTTAAAGGATTTTAATCAATTCTGAGGCTTGATACAAACCATGTCCTATCATTTTATACGTCTTATTTCAAAAATCACATCCACTCCATTTATGTCCCTTTCAGAGTAAAGGTAGAACATTGACTGGAGATTGCCAGTAAACCCTTTAGGAGTAACAATATACTTCCTAATTTAACCCAAGCAGTTCATAATCTTTATCAACAACACATGCTGACACTGCGTGTCAAGGTTTTGTAATATCAGTGCTACAAAAAGACAGAGAAAATGACAACAACGTCTTCTGTGTCTGAGTAGACCTAAACTGTATTCTCATGTGAGCAAGAAAACAAATTCTAGGTCTTACATTAATAAAAAACATGTATATGTAATCATTTTTACTTTATAAAGTAATAAATCTTGAAAGAAATGGTATTTCAGATCTGGTGCAATGAAGTGTAATCCAGCAAAGAATACAAGACAGACCAAATTCTGCCCATTCTATGAGATAACTGCTGGGAGACAGAGGATCCATGTCATATGATCAAACAATTAAAACATCGAACCTCACTTCAGAGAGAAACAGCATCAATCACTGAACGCCATCCTCAGGGAATCTCACCACATTGAATAGCAATACTTGGCCAACAGCTGCTATGTTAGCATCTTACTTGTTACGTTTGCTATGTATAACATGAAGTGAGTAAATATGTATATTCTTTTCAATTTACGTGCAACTGCTGCCCAACTATTGCCATTCAGTGTGGTCAGATTCGCTGATGTTGGATTTCAATGATTAAGACGTTTGATGCTGTCATCTCGCTGAAGTGAGGTTCAATGTTGTAATTGTTTGATCACATGGCATGCATCCTAGAAATACAATTCCCCTCAGTACACCCCAGAGAAATGGCCAAATGAGAAAAGCCTGAAATAAAAAAAAGAAGGGGTTAAATAAATGAGGGGGTAGGATGGAAGATATGAGGAGAAATTTTAAAAATTAATTTGAGCATTACAAAGGAGGATAGTAGCACAAGGGGGCTGAGTGAGATGTATACAAAAGGGTGGGTTCAAGTCATATGGCAGAGAAAAATGAGATCATAAGGTCTAGAAGGAATGAACTTGGTCCTTCTATGGGGACAGAAAGTACTCTCTCTTCTCAAAAACCACAAGGCTTACAGACAGGGCAAATAATGTAGGGGAGGGACCAAAGCAGAATACAGTGGACATAAATCAAGCGTAGAAGATAAATGTCATTGTGCTTTTCAGTTTATGCAGAGGACAGCAATGGGGTGGTAGGGCTTTGGTCACATGCTGGGAACAGTATGGAAGGATTCTTAAGTGAAAATATAAGATTTTTTTCAGTGAGCAAATTTAAATAGGAAATGTGTGGAGATTAATATTTACATGTAGCTGTCACAGTACACACACAAGAAAGTAGCAAAGACGTTATCTAAGTAAACTAAGCAATACAGGTTCTGTGGATGCTGTTCAATGACTGACTTGTCTAGTTGGCATGGACTTCTTATAAGGACCCACACAGAAATACAGTTTGCATTGGTCAGAAGAACTCCTTGGTCAGCCTAGTCTCAGCAGTTAATCATCAAAAAAGATGCAGATCTTAGCACGGAGCATAAAACTTCCAAATCCTCAACATTTGTCTTATGTGTGGACAATAAATCTTGAATTAATTCATGCATTCAGACACCAGTTTCATCAATCAATCTGTTGAGTGCATCAATACGTTCTGTCACTATCCCTAACCTATCAATGCTCTACAGGTTGTGGGTGAATCATACAAATCACTTTTAATACAAGGTGCTACTTACTACCTTGGCGTACCAACTGCCTTAGGAATCTTTTCATTTCTGTATATCTCCAGCTGTCCTCTTCCTCACACGTACACATTCATTTTTTGAAAACATCTCTGTGTTTCAATAAGTTCTGTTTATATATCCTTTGATTCAGCTCCTGTATAATCATGAGGCCTCTCAGAACTGCTATTATCCTGAGGATTCCTGTCTACACCATTACAAAGACTGGAGTTTTAAAAAATTCCTAAAGTACTCCAAGTGTCCTACAAACTGCCTTTAATGATGCATAATACCTTTCTACTCAATAAACCTTCTTGTACACAGCCTAATAATATCAACACTTCTGGGGGCTTTGTCACATGACTTCCTTAACATTTAGGCAATCGGATAAGGTTGTTTCTTTTCTACTCTTGTTGTTACCTGCTTCCCTTGTAGTATATTCATTCCTTGGGTGATACCAGCTACATGAGTTAACTTGCACTTCTTTATATGAATGTAAGATTTCATGTTTCTGACGTTTCCTCAGAGTTGTCGAACCACTATTTGATTACCGATGCTGCTACAGATGATCAAGTTGTCTACAAAACACCACATCGTTCTTTCCAAACAGTATGCAGCATCACTCAGCTTTCACCAATAAGGCTACATCCCATTCTCACCTCGTTATTAAACTTTCTTTAACACACTTGCTACATTAGCACTCAATACACATAAAGCAACAAGCATAAGTGCCTCACTAAACAACCCGCTAAAGCAAAGCGCATCTAAACAAAATTTGTTGTTCGCAGGTGACTCTATAGTGAGATATACAGATGTCCCACTCACCATGCTAGACAAGGAGAAGATTACACTCAGCTGTATGTCAGGTGCCAGGATCAACCAGATCACACACACACACACACACACACACACACACACACACACACAAATCTCTCCACAGCAAGTACCATTATGACTTCATAGTTCACGTTGGTGTGAATTACTTGAGATGTACCTCACTGGACTATATGGAGAGAGACATGACTGAGTTCTAAGAATATGTTTCTCAGATAGGTACGTTCTTAGCCTTGAGGAGCAAGATGATACCACAATATAAACAAAAAAATGATTGACTTCAACAATTGGCTTAGCTTCTGGTGTCACTCTAAGGGGATCTAGTACATATCAGCCTTAGATGACATGGTAGAAGATCAAGCTGCTTTGCCAGAGATGGTCTTCATCTGTCACCTCTGGGATTTCAGTTACTGACTAAGGGTCTTGCCTCCCCCATACTGCCTTTTTTAGTCAATGTCACGACAACAAAATTCCTGAAGTAAAAAAATCTTCAACCTCAAGGTTATGCTGCTAAATGCTAGGAGTCTAAACCTAAAACTGCACTCACTGGAAGCAGCCCTCACCTTAGAAGATGCTGACATCTGTGGAGTCACAGAAACTTGGTTTAAGGCTGTGGAAAGCAATTAAGCCATACCAGATTACAATGCCTTCCATACATTCAGACCACAAAGTGAAAGTGTGAGAAATAAAGGAGGTGGAATATTAATATCAAGAGATAAATACACTTCTAAAATGGTTAAGCAAAACTTTTCCTTTAAACTAATCCAGGTCCAATTGATGGTAGGCAAGACCCCTCTCCAAGTTACTGCCAGTTATACAACCCCCTCCATGAACCAAGATACCCATACTGCATACTTGGATCTACTTGAATCACTAAAGATGCAACCAAACACCCTGGTTTTAGGTGACTAACTACCCATCCATAGACTGGGTAAATTATACATGTACCAACACATTTGTCTAAAGGTTATTGGACACTGTCAACTCCAATGCCCTGGACCAATTGGATGACATCTCCATAGGGGGCCCAAACATTCTGGATCTGGTGCTCACTAACATGGGTGATCACTGCACAACCCCATGTGTATGGTCCTCCTTAGTGAGGTCTGATCATAAATCAGTCTCATTAGAAGTAACAATAACATCTGACCCCCCACCCCCCATTAGCAACAACTAGACTACAAAACTTCTCCAAAGCCAATTATAACCAAATACGTGATGGCATTAACACTGATGGAATGGACAACTATCCTATGATTTACACCAATGTCTTGTATAAGCATCTATACAAATGTATTGACTCATCCATACCTGACAGGATCAAAACAAGATCTTCATGAAAGAACAAGCCTGCCTGGAGGACATCTGCCATTAACAGGTTATACACTAAGAGAAAGAAATTGCTGTCCAAGAGCAGGAAGGAACAGACTCTGAAATGGAAGCATTCCCTCTCTGGCTTAAACAATCAAATAAGACACCTTGTAAGTCATTCTAAAGCGAACTATGAATCCAAATTAGACTCCTTCGCTAAGGATAACCACAAGTCCTTCTTTAGCTACATCAGAAACCTTAAAGGAAAAACTCTCTCTGTTCAGAACTGGCTGTTAATGGCACCACATATATGGAACCAGAAGAAATAGTGAACCTGCTAGCTGACAGGTTCAGTGAGCCCCCCCAGCCCCCCCCACAATCACCGCCACATATCCCCCAAAGCATCCCTACCACCGGCCCTTCACCTAGTAACTCCAAGGAGCAGGTCATAAACACTCTCTCCAAAGCCAAAAATACAGCCTCTAGGACACCTGATAATATCCTAGGCTGCATTCTAAATGGATTAAAACAGGAACTAGCTGCACCACTGGGTACTCCTTTTAACTACAATCTAAGCACTGGTTTTGCTCCAGCTGAATGGGAAACAGCAACCTTCATCCCATTACATAAAGGAGGTGCCTCCACAGACCCTGGGAACTATAGACCCATAAGCCTGACCAGCCTAATCTGCAAGGCTATGGAAAGAATAATCAGAGACCTTATCAACAAAATTATATGAGACCTCAAAATGCTTGACCAGACCCAGTTTGGCTTCATTAAAGGGAGATTCTGCCTCTTGAACTTGGTGGACTTCTTTGAGATAGTCACTAAAGCCCTGGATAAAGGCAAATCCATGCATATGGCCTACCTGGACCTGGCCAAGGCCTTTGACACTATTCCCCACTCGGGCATTATTGATAAACTCACCCAGGTGGAGATCTGACAGTTCCAATAATAATAGGAGCAACTGGTCTTATAGAAAAGAATCTACAATCATATTTAGATATGCTACTAATCAGTCTAACCCCATATGAACTGCAAAAGGAGTCATTACTTTCCAGGTGCTGCGAAGAGCACTTTTGTCTGACATTAAAGACGGAAACAATACTAATTTCATGAACTTTAATCGTACTTTGACTTAGAAATGGGGTCCATTCCTCTCATAGTATTAGAAACCCAAAAGATTTGGAGAAATTAAAAAGAGTGGAGATCAACCTGTATACTGATAGGTGGGTTGCAAACTGGCTCACTGATAGAAAGCACACAGTCAAAACAGGTGACTATCTCCACCAGCAAACCCGGAACCAGTGGTGCTACACAGGGATCTGTGCTGGGGCCCCTATTGTTTGAAATTTACTTCTTGGATGTACAGGGTAAAACAAAATGCTTATGACTGACAAAGTTTCCTGATGATTGCAAACTGGGTGCAGTCATCAAGTCCCCAAACAATGTCAACATTCTACAAGAGGACTTACACAGACAAACAACTGGTGCCAAAGTCATGGGCTAAAACTCAATGCAAAAAAATGCATTATTATCCCCTTCAGCAAGGGTGCCCTCCCTGCATATTACCACATTAATAACAATACCCTAAACACACAATCAGTGGTGAAAGATGTGGGCACACAAGTTGACAGCAACCTTTCCTTTGAACACCACATCTCCACAGTGGTTAGAAAGGCTTTCTATGTCTCCTACCACACAAGTAACAGCAATGCATCCAGAACAGAAGAGGAACTCCTCACTCATCAGGCCAATAATAGACTACAATGCTACATTTGATATTTACTTTACCAGGCACATGCAAAAACTGGAAAGACCTCAAAGGTTTCCTACAAAGAAAATTCAGGGTCTTCAGCATATGACAGATGTTGACAGTTTGACATCACTGTCGCTATACTCTGTGTCTTACAAACTACTCAGAGGTGACCCCTGCCTTCCATATAAAGCAATCTCACATCCTGTTCTAATGAAAATCCTACACATTCATAAATCAAATGGTATAAGATAAACTCCATTTAGGGAACTCAACATAGTATGTGACATCAACAGGACTTGCTGGTGAGACAGATAAGTCTCACAGAGGTTACCTCTCCTCTGGAACAGGCTTGCAATTCAGGTGAAGCAAAGCTCCTTGCTGACTCTATTTAGGTGTAATTTGAATGATTGGATGGGAAAAAGCAAATTCACCCCTGGCGTTTCACCTGTGTCCCTCTTGGACAGGGGAAGTAGTTGTTGACTTTGTTCTGCTTAATGCCTTGATATTCTTGGGAACAGGAGTTTTACTTGGCTAGGCTTGTAAGGGCCCTAGGGCCATTAGTCTAGTAACCACCTATAATCAGGCATTGTTCAACTCAAGCAGCAACATATGAACACATTTCCAGGTAATTCACCTACAACCTTTACAGCTTTGATCACCTAACCTAATATTTCTATCATATATGTATGGCATAACCATCCGACAAGTTGCCCTGGGTTATCAGTCACCCTGTCCATTACATGAGCAGCAATGTTCATTTACTTCAGTCACATTTCCTCTGTTTGCCTTTCTCCCACATATGGAGTCATGATAAGACAAAGCACACCTGTTCATGTCCTAATCATAAGGAGTCAGCAATTTACAGCTTGGCTCAGCAGAGCTGCATTCCTCAGAGTAACTAAACTAAAAATGTGAATGTTGATAAATATATACCAAGCACAAGGTTACAGGACCCTGGAGTATTTCTCTGCACTCCAAGGTACTACAATCTCACTATATGTAAGTTGTGAGGGGGTGAATTACCCATGCATAAATGCCTGATAGGAGCAACAATGAGCTTTAAAATTCACTGTTTTCCTGCATGAATCACAGTTTCTTTTTCGAAATGTTGAGACACCTGTTATATGGTCTCTCACTTCTGATAGACAGGCCTTGGTAATTTAAATGCGATGCTTTACTTACATCAGTGCTGTTAACTTTTGCTTTCACATCTTTTCAGAACATTTTATTCTGTGAAAGGACTTAGAAACAATACTGCCTTTCCAGACTGCTTCTGCTGAATACATACAGCATGTCTTCCTCTCACTGTGCTGCAAATGGTGACGTACCTGTATAGGGGTCATGACCTTTAAATGATTTTGCTGTCTTTCTTTTGTTTTGCTTCTGTTATTCTGTTTGTCTTTCCTATGACCTACTGCTTTACCTGACACAGTTAGCTACCTTTTTTCTTCTTCAATTTTAGTCCTTTCACTAAGCATTTCAGTGTAACCTTTGCTACCAGTTCTTCTGAGAATTACCGTAGATTTTTGTTCTTCACAATTTGTTTTTTGTGTTATAGAAAGGCTTGCTGCCTCGGGGATGGCAAAATTCATGGTTTCATTGGTTCTCCTGGTTAATAAAAATCAGGCAGTCAGTCAACCAAATAATTAACAGTACTGTTTTTGATCGCCTAGAGCTATAGAGAATGAAAAAAAAATTATTGCAGTCGGAACGGCAATCTAGTTAAGAGCTGAAACATGGCAACACATCAATTTACACCACCTATAAAGAGACTGAGAATGGCTGCCAATCTTCTTCTAAGGTGTGTGTGTGTGTGTGTGTGTGTATAAAGAACAGTGAGAAAAAATGATGCATGACTGACCCAGTTCTCTTCAATGTCCAGATCAGTGACACTGCACAGGAGCCTCTACTCAGACGATTCAAGATATGCAAAAGGGTCACTAGAGAAGGCGAAATATGCAATATTAAAAATTTGGAAAAGCAGAGGATCTGTGTAGTGTGTGGCAACATTGCTTCTGTGCAAACTAGTGCAAAATAATGCATCTTATTAGCAAAAACACAAAATAAGAATCTAATCAGAGGGCATAAGAACAATTAATATGGACAAGCACCCATTTTAACTTTCATCAAATTATCTAAAGTCAGGTCACCTTTATGAAACCACAGCAAGATAAATTTGTAACTCTTGATATGCAGGGGAAGGAGCAGGGCCAGTATAAATCAACAAGTTACTGACAGGTTGGGAAAGAATCAAAAAGCTAAAACCACCGCAGAGCAGGGAGAGCATGTTGATACTTTTTCATAAGTTTTAGGATAACGATATCAAATGCAGTCTCACAATATGTAAAAATGTCTGTCTATCCTGGAAAAGAGGAATAAGGAACCAAAAGATATCAAAATCTATAATTTGGGGCATGTCTGCCTGCAGCTGAACAATTTATCAGAGGGAAGACCACTAAATTTGGCCAACATAGTATGTGGAGCAATTCCGCCTGCTCTTGCACAGACTGCAGGTGTCACAGAACTACCATTCGGTTTACACAGCCCCAACCAAAAGAATCTTCCTACCCAATAATTTCTTTCAAGACTCTGATATCCTTCCTTTCAGATCATGCTTTGTGCTGGAAGTCTCAATTTCAGAAGAATAAATTCTCCCTAAGCTTTGGAGGTCCAAATCCTCCCAGGATAAAAAACATTTCGGGAAGGGCTGCCTCTGCAACTTCAAGAACATTCTGCAGGTCAATAACAGTGGCGCTAGAGGAACATACATATACAAAATAGTAGTATGGTGATGCAGTAATAGTAGTATGGTGATGCAGTAATAGTAGTATGGTGATGCAGTAATAGTAGTATGGTGATGCAGTAACAGTAGTATGGTGATGCAGTAACAGTAGTATGGTGATGCAGTAATAGTAGTATGGTGATGCAGTAATAGTAGTATGGTGATGCAGTAATAGTAGTATGGTGATGCAGTAATAGTAGTATGGTGATGCAGTAATAGTAGTATGGTGATGCAGTAATAGTAGTATGGTGATGCAGTAATAGTAGTATGGTGATGCAGTAATAGTAGTATGGTGATGCAGTAATAGTAGTATGGTGATGCAGTAATATTTGTGGATCATCTCAAAAAATCTACACATCACAGAAAGCAGCAATTGAAAAATGAGTCTTTATCAAATAGAACTGGCTGAATTTATTGCAAACACAGAATGTAGCACATGTCCCAGTCAAGGCAACTAAAGCTAAATCAAAAATGAAAGCATATTAACTACCGGATATAGTTGCTAGCCGTTTGAAGCTACAAAGAGCTAAAGCACTGAAAGTCCTTCTATGTGGCACACCTCATTACTAAGGGTTTTTCATCCAGGAAGAAAGAGGTCATTGTCTCCCTCTACTCTTCCCTCATCAGGCCAATCATCGAGTACAATGTCCCATTTGGCATGTACCTCACTAGACACCTATAACAACTGGACTGGCTGCAAAAGTACCTCACAAAGAGGATCTTGGCTGCAAAAGTACCTCACAAAGAGGATCTTAGGCCTTAAACATTTGTCCTATATGGACAGACACAAAAAACTCCAACTATTCTCTGTTTCATATCGCCTGCTTAGAGGCGATATCTGCTTGACTTACCAAGCCATGTCTGACCCAGCTCTGTTAGAAATGCTACAGCTAAAGAAATCCCAATTCCTCCGCACCACATGCTCCAGAGACCTCAACCTCTTTACCACAATCAACAGAAAGTGCTGGAGGGACAGGTTCATAACCCAGAGACTGTCCATGCTATGGAATAGACTTCCCATACATGTCAGAGCACCTCATTGGCCCTCTTCAAGAGAAATCTTGATGAGTGGATGGGAAATAGAGAATTCATCCCTGGGAACACTCCAGTGGCTCTACTCAACAGAGGCACTGGGAACTAAGGTTGGGTGGCATGATGCCAGGGTATTCCTATGGGCTAGGCTTTTAAAGGCTCTAGGGCCATTAGCCTAGTACACACCTATGAACTTATGAGAGATGTACTGTGATGTCTGGCAGAAGACTAGACCACCCTGCTGTAAACCAACTCAAGTTTTAAGAGTACGTGGGATTGTAAGTTAGTTTGAAGATGCAGAGAATGTAGTATTAAAAGTACAGCATTCACACCATGTGACAGAAATAACCTGCCCCTAAAAACCCTTTGCAGCTTTTGTCTGGTTGTGGATGCAGCTTTATTTACATATTGGTTGAACTGTAACTGCATATTAATAATGAGACCAAACATTTTAGATGAGGTTCCTTCCTCGTCTGATGACATCCCTAAAGAGGATAAGGGAAGGTGGTTATTTGAAGCAACAGAAGTACTGGAGTTTGTCTCTCAACTCAAGAGGGCAGGGATATTAAAATGACAATTTTGGCTGATGTTTAACAATAGCACAGCTTTGGTACTAGCAGTGTTGAGATGAAGTTCTCAAGCTTTTAAATTTTAACTGTAATGAAAACAGATGGATTTCAGTTTGATTACTATTGTGATTATATCATGTGGAAAGGAATTAGAGCATCAATTCTGCTTCTTTCCGGTGCTATACAATGTAATTTACAATGAGAATAAATTGAATTGACCCCAATAATCTGCTTTGGCAGAAGAAGGGCTTGATTTAAGGACAGTTCGACACTCAACACTGATGTCTGAGGTTGAAATATTCCAGGCTGAAGTAAGGAAAGTAGCTGAAATGTTTTATAAGAGGGGATATCCTGATGAGTTAGAGCCGAGTGACATCTCCAGGCGTTTCTGCAGTTGCCTCCTACTGCTCCTCCAGGCGTCAAATATTGCCTGTTCATATTTGCATTAATAATTCCAAAACCATGCTACACACAAGGCATCAGAATATTTTATCTTAAAGCCTATATGATGGCAAACACAATTGTGTTGATATATGACCTCTGTCAATAAGTATTTGTTAGAACTGTAAGGTGATAACTTAATTTTTTAAAGGCTGAAGCCACGCCCACTGGGAGTTAAAGGTAGGCACTCAAAAGAGCTCTGCTGGAGGGAATGAGTAATCCAGTGTAAGAAATGCTGACTTGAAGGTAGCTCCCCCCATTCTTTCTAATCCAGTTAATATATCCAATGTGGAGAGGTTTCAAATATGTAACGAAAAGGAATTTACAAATGCAATAATTTCACCATATTGAACAAACTATTGCAAACAAAAAATATTATATTATTAGAAAAAAGTGGGATATTAGCATCACTGCTAATTTTATTTATTTATTTTTTTAGGGGAAATACTTTTTTTTTGGAGGGAGGGGGCTGAAAAATAAAAGAAAAACTTGAAAATGATGGAATAAGAAAAACGATATTGGCACTCGAAGAATGCGATTAACCGTGGTTCCTGCAAGCAGTGTAAATTAAACAGTGTCACTGCTTGCATTACTGTACAAGGGCACCCGCGGGTTATTAGCTGTAGCGGTCAAAGACAGCTTCAGTTGTCAAATCAGTGGATGGTACTGCTAAGCCTTCCACGTGAAGCATTCTACAATGGTAGAATGGGAAAACAGTAAAAACAGAGGATTTGAGAGCATGAATATGCAATTACAATTAAGGATTTTATCAATGCTTCAAGCAAATATTCACAAATTTGTAAATATTTCAAGACAATCATTTTTATACTTGCAAAAAGCTCCACTTTAACCTCATGAGTGCAGCAAAGTTATAACATTGCTGTTATAATAGGTTCATAGGACGATACTAGGCTGTTGGTCTGGAGGTCCTTATAAGTCTAGCCAAGAATTTCACCCATGTTCCCACAAAGTCAGCACCCAGTTTCCCGGTCCAGCAGTGACACAAGTGGGATCCCAGGGGTATATTTTCTGTTAACCATTCCAGTCGTCCACATTCCTCTTAAAGAGGGCTAGTGAGGTACACTGCTTGACATGGAGAAGAAGTCTATTCCACAGATGGGAAAGTTGTTGGGACACAAATCTGTCCTGCCAACAAGTTCTATTAATGTCCCACACAAAGATAGGAAAGGAACTGTAGAACTATTCCAGAAATGTAGAGCCAGTCACTCGGACAGTGAATCAAAAATATTTATTCAACAGTTTAGCGCTTTCTTCCCTTCACATAAAACAGGACTTCCTCAGAACAAGTTTAAAAACATCCACATAAAGAACCCTTAACACCCAGCCTTATATAATAAACCTTCATTAAATTACAAATTAGACCTTAAAGTGGTCCACCCATTTAAAATGCCTAATACACATTAAAAAGGCCAATCCCTATAAGCTCTATATAAAAATAAAAGTAATTAATACCAAAAACCAAATATTAATATACATATCAATTTCATATTACCAAGGAATGTGTGTTTTGAAAAGTATATTTCAACATATGTATGCAATTAAAACCCTATTCTTTAGATGCATACCAATTGCCCATATCTAGCAACATACCTCATATTCATCACATAACACTCAATTAAAAAATAAAAAAAAGAAAATATAATAAAATAAAATAAAATATACAATTTGAGAGCCATGGTGAAAAATCTATTATCCTAAAGCAAAACTGTATGTAAAATTCCCTATTAAATATTTTTTAATCTTTATTACATTTTGTTTTGTTCCACCACACCCCAGGTATATTACCCACAGAAGATTTATCCCAAAATATGTCTTAACTTTAGTATACTAGAGATGCTGATGGCTTCGTTAATTCCTGGACAATTAGCTACATCCAGTCTAAGTTGCCATCTTAGTTCACAGATGTCCAGATGGACATCCAAGCATCTTTCCCCTGTGGGTCTTTTGGCAAATGCTGAACCACCAAGAATTTAAAAACATGCTCGCTATACTGGTTTATACATCTGGCTAGCGCGTTGGTCAACCTCTTGTGTTTAATATCCAATAGGTGTTCCCCCCTATTCGGTTTTTAAACTGTCTTGAGGACTTTCCTACATAAAATGTTGGACATTTTAAACACTTAGCCAGATAAACCACATTGGCTGTACAGCAATTATAGTTCCCTTTTGCTCTACTCTTGTCAATTTCTTTATAGTTCATAATCCCTTCAAAAATTTCCTTGAATGATCTATCTCTTTTATAAATTATTTTTTGGTGCTCCACCCACTCTTTGGGCTATATTGGAATCAAATTGCAATATATCCCAGTTATTATGAATGGTATCAACTATCCTACCTACATCCTGATTAAAGCAAACTATAAATCCCAAAATCCCAAATCCATGTTAAGGTCTGATTTTTCATTCTGCGCGGTCTTATTTTCCTTACCATAAACCAGAATTGGCTTATAACAACCATTGTTTCTTTCATCCCTGACTTCTTGACTTACTTTTTCTAAAAAAGTCTCAGGGTAACCACTTGCTCTAAACATTTTTAAAATAAACTCTACTTCTTCCAAAAATGTTGTGTCCGAGCTAACCATCCTGGCTGCTCTGACCAATTGGCCTTTCTCTATGGATTTTTTTTTAAACGAGGGGTACGCACTAGTGTACCCCAAGTAAGAATTTGAAAAGGTCTGTTTCCTATGGATATTAGAACCTAAACTGTAACCATCAGTAATAAATAGTTCAACATACAAATAAACTATGTTTTTTCTACTGTGCTGGTGCGTAAAATTTAAAAATGCAACTGTGCTGTTGTTGTTGTGTCTTTTGGCTTTTCCCAGTTAGGGGTCGCCACAGCGGAACTCCGGTCCGCTAACGATTGATAGTTGATTTTTACATGCCGAGTTACCAGCCCTGATGCACATCCTTCAACGGAGGTACACCCATCAACGCATGTCTCCACGCAGAAGACACTCTAGCTGAGAATCGAACTGGACAGCATTTTACTGTGAGGAGACAACGCTACCGCAGCACCATCACTGCGGGCTCAACTGTGCTGTTAATATAGGAGTAATACAGGAGTAAAATTGCTCCAACTCTGCCTCAATACCTTTCCAAATAATGAACAAATAGTCCAAAAATCTTGTGTAAAATGATATGTTGGATTTATATACACTTTGAAAAACAAACGGTTGCTCCCAATATGACAATGTAATTTGCTGCCCCATGGCAAACTCCATCCTTTGCCTATAGTATTGACCCTCAAAAGACAGATAGTTGTTTTTAAGAACAACTTCCATAAGTGTTACATACACATTAATAGTGTCTTGATCAAATGAACCAGTTTCTAAAAACTGGGCTTCTAACCACACTAGCCCCCTCCTTATGTGGGATCACAGTGAAAAGACTACCGACATCAATAGTAACTAAATACATATTAGCATCCACTTTAATACGACCAAACTTGTCTAGAAACTCCCACGAATCTTTACAAATATAGGAAAAACTTTTTAGACCCACCTTTATTTATGGTCCAAAGATTTCCTATAAAACAAGTTTTAGAATACTTCCCATCTACAATTGGTCCAAATTGTGGATCTTTCAACCCCTTATGAATTTTGGGAATTCCAAAAAATGTTCGAAACTATTGGGAATTTGTTGGTCATATAAGCATGCTCATCCTCTTTGTCCGCTAATGACTAGCAGTAGGTTTTTATGGTGCTGAGGTGCCAGCCCAACACCCAACCTTCAATGAAGGCATGCCCATTCACACATCTTTCGAATGCCACTCAACCACAGTGAGGACATGCAGACTCCACACAGAATGCGCTCCAGCCGAGAATCGAATGGGAGAACCTCTTGCTCTGAGGCAACAATGCTACCGCTGCACCACCATGGCTTATCAACTTACTTTGATAAAAATGATTATTCTACCAAAAATATTATTGTATAAATAGTCATTCATTTTTCTTCCCACCAAAATAAAATTCAATAAGTTAAATTCTAATCTTATTAAATTTTTATGGTTTCCTAATAAACTGAGAATATCCTTTGATTGGCACAGCAAAGTTTGGGAGGGTGGTGGTATGGCTTTCCCAAATAGTGAATTATATGCAAAATCTACAATTTTAAACATATCATTATGGTTAAACTTTTATCAATCTAATTGCAAATCCATATATGAAAGATTAATTCAAAATAATGAACACAATTTAATCCCTCATTTTATTTGGAGTAAATAAATTTTACTGGATCTTAAAACATTACTGTACAAATGATAAGAAGACTAATATCTATCCTATTTTGTAGATTATATTATACATACATTTAAGACATTTATAAATTATAATTATATAGTTTAAAGACGTACTTTTCCTATTTTTTCCTATACCCAATACTTGCGGTTGTTTAGAGACATTTAATACAACTAATTTGTTAGAACCTAAGGAAATTAATTTATTACTTTGGCAGCAAATCTTAAACAGAAATAAAGTGTACACTGCTGATCTTCTTCTTGCAAAATACTCAGAAAAGAATGCTTGGTTGAGCATCCATAGTTGCAATAAATATGTGAATAATAAAAAAAATCTTTATAGATTATCAGGAAAAACATATTCTTAAATTTTTGGAATTTTTAATATTAATAGTAGGCTATATAAAAACAAATCATATTTATCCACAGCATATATAAGATCTTAACAGTAGAATAGTAGAATATACAACCAAAAATTCATCTTTTTGGAGTTATTCCTTAAAGATAAATGAGAGTGACTTTTCTGTTAAAGGTTAAAAAATTATCCTAAACTCTAGTTGAACAACTACATCTTCCCTTTATTGGAAAATCTACAGTTGGAAATTTCCTTATAGACTATTTTTACCCCTAACAAAATTGAATTAATTTATAAACCTGAAAAAAATTAAGTGCTGGAGATGTAATGGTGGCTCAATCGCAGACTGGATTAATATGATGAAAGAATGCAAAATGGTTTTACCTTTCTGGAATGAATTTAAAGACATCTCTCTAGCCTTCCGGTTATATAAATGTATTACATCCAGCTCACTAATTTTTTTCAATGCTCCAATACCAGATGCTATCCCTAGATCACAGGTGTCTCTCCTTTGGTCCATCTTAACCATAGCAAGAAAAGTGGTTACTAAAAATTGGAAATGTAAAACTGCTTTACCTTTCACTGATTTTATTTTCTTAGCTAAAGATGTATGTAAGAAAGAACTGTCAACTTTAAAAAAATGAGAACATCTAATATTATGCATCAAAGTTAATACTGGCAAAAACCAAATGACTTATTAGAAAAATATAAATGGCTGTTTACTATTCTAATTTTGTTGTGGACTTAAATAGTTTTATGTTTTATTTGCAATTGTTTGATCTGTACAATTTTAACTTTTAAAATTTAATAAAAGGTATTTAAAAGAAGAAATACATGAGTTAGCTTTGACATCACAATCAGGCACAGGTCAAAATGAATCACCCAACCTACTCTCAACTCAATGGGACATACAAAGTTTACCTTCCACGTAACTGACCACATCCAAAATGCAACCCAAGGTATCAGCAAATGAAGCTAAACTTGAGAAAGGAGAACTTGAATGGATTATCAATGCTTCTAACCCACTGGGCCTTAACCAGCCTGCTCCATATGAAGTGTACTTACCCTTAGAAAACTGAACCAGAAGGACTTCTACTAATTTTGAATGTATTTGTTTTATGATTTTTGTTTAATTTTTTATAGTCTTTATATCTCTTTTTGTGATGCCTATGGTAGATCTGATGAAGCCAGTCAGACAAATGTAGTGAACTGTACTTCCTTTGTTTCTATAGATGTAGTATTATCCATCTTTGATTGTTTTAAATTAATGCTTTTAAACTGTGTTTAATGTATCATCGCAACTTCAAATACAGTTTGTATTTCCTTATCAGTTCAGTAAAAGTGAGCTCACAGTTCTTTTATTTACAATTCCTGCACACAGCATTTTAGTTCAAGTAGAAGGAGCTATGTTAACATTTTTGTAAAACATTATGAATAGGTAACAAATGCTGGTATTCCTTCTACCCAAACACAATTCAACATTCAAGTGTCCACTCACCAATCAGATCTAGCTTTTTTCTGCCAATAACTCAATCACAAAAAAAAAAAAATCTTGCATGCACCAATAAATGCTCTGTTTCATTAAGTCCACTGAAAGATTACTAGATTACCTAGGTGGGTGAATTAGCCAATCATTATACTCCCTTGCCTGACCAATCAGGCTCCGTATGCTAAACAGGGAAGAGGATTTTGCTAATGAACAGCCTATTTCAGTAGGTACAGAGATTACCTTTATTCACCCACCTGCTTAACCAATCACCACATTTCCTTGCTGAGCATTCAGGCTCCTTATGTTAAGCAGCACTTAGGATTTCAATAATCAAACTCTTCTCTCACCAGTGCTGAACTATTCAGATGCTAACTTCAAAACTGATTTTCTGGATTGAAACCTAAGTTCTGTATCACTTGAAAAAAGGGTTTTGAAGAAACCCTCAAAGTTAAATTTGCTCATCTAAAAATAAACTTCCATTTTTATTCTTGGAATGGAAAACCATCTCAATGCGTACTTCAAGAAAATTAGCAATCCAGCAAAGAATTAGAGGGATTCTCTCACTCTCTCTACATAGTGACTAGAGTTCTCTATTTAATATGATATTTATTTCACAGGAAAGGAAAGATATGTATTTTGAATTATTACAATTCACAATTCTTGGTTTATTTTTTCCATCTTAACATTTCAAATACCCAACAACAATTTTCGCACATAAATAACGCCTTACTTCTAATATTGAAACAATTGTAACAGTACATTTTGGATGACTTTTAATGTGGCCTTCCTTTCACCAACAATCAAGCCTCTTCTTCTTGCTGTACAATATGCATTTCCACGTTGATTAAAAAAAGAAGTGTGTGCCTGCTTTTAACTACTGTCTGGTAGAATTCTGTGAGGTATCAGATTCTAAATTCTAAATGAAAAAAAAATGCAGTAGTTATGCTGTGAAAACATAATAGAACAATTGGGGAAGCCAAAACACGTGTCACTTTTTTTCTAAATACCACAAAATAATTTCATTAGTGGTGCAGTGGATAGCATTGTTGCTTTACAGCAAAAGGTTCCCTGGTTCAATTCTCAGCCTTCTCGGCAGAGACTGCATATCTTCTGTGCATTAGCGTACGTGTCCTCTGAGTTTTCTGGTTTCCACCCACATTCCAAAGACAAGCAGCAGTAGGATTGGACAATCTAAATTGGCCATAGGTGTAAGTGTGGTGTGGAACAACTACCACAGCAGGGCTTGCCATGTGGTGCTGTAAAACTTGGCTTGAATGTCACTGTTGAAGTGACACCCCGACTCCATGAGCAAAAATGGGAAAAAGGTGTTGTGGATGGATGGAATCATTTCATTTCATTGTGTGGACAATGGTTGTCTCCAGAAAATAACTTGAGTGTGAAAAGAAGTTGTCTACAAATACAAGATGTGAAGATTTTTTTTAAGTGAAGTATTCCAGTACTTTCCATCCCACAAACCCAGAATGACAACTTTGTTACTGAGAAACATCTCCAATTGTTTAACTTTGACCAAGTAAAGTATGTTTTTCTGAAAACATATGGTTATGGCAAAATATTTCAGCTCCTTAAATATACACACATACACACAAGCACACACACACACACAAACCACTGCCCGAAACATGTACATACATACACGTACAAACCCACCCACCCTGAATGCTAAATTGTGACCTTAAACAGTAAGCACAACACATGAAACGTAGTAGTAATAAGCTGGATGATCTTAAGTGATTAGTCTCAATTTTTCTATTTACAGCTATTAGTGATACCTCTAAGGAGTAGGACAGAAGACCAGATGGACTTTTAGTACCTGTACATCATTGCTAATTACCAATACAACATAACTTAGCTGCTGTATCATAATACTTTATACCATCCACCATATGCAACCTCAGTCCTGTTCATGTAACACAATAAATGCAGAAGATGACTGTATTAAAGACACAAATAATGTGGGAAAGCTCCCATATTTTCTGAATATGTGATGTTGGTGGTAGAAGCAATACTGCATGTGACTTTATTCTTGTTATTTATTTGCAAGAGTTAAAGGCAATTGAGTCTAAGCAACATAAAATATTAGTGGTGTACAGTACACAGTAAAGTCTTTTTTGCTACTACAAAAGCACTCTTTCAGGAGGAAACTACGAATTGTATGTCAAGATTAGCAACACAAAATGCAATGTATAACTGCTAGACACAATGTATACACTTCTTAATCTCATCACTCTTATAGACTTCAACTTCTAGATCAATGGTCATCATTTTTGAAGATAAAAATTGCTGTTTTTAATAAAATCATACCAACAACTAATGTGTATAACTATATCAAATTAGACTTGAAATATTTCAGCTGTAGCTTGTTCAATATTTGCAAAGTTAGGCTGAGCATACAAGACAGTACCTCAGAGTACAGATGCAAACAAGACAGTGCCTCACACAGCTCAGATGCAGATGAGACATCACCTCACAGAGTCCAGGTGTAGACAAGACAGTGCTTCACACAGGTCAGCTGCAGACAAGACAGCGCCTCACACAGGTCAGGTGCAGACAAGACAGCACCTCACACAGTTCAGGTGCAGACAAGACAGCACCTCACACAGTTCAGGTGCAGACAAGACACCACCTTACACAGGTCAGCTGTAGACAAGACAGCGCCTCACACAGGTCAGCTGCAGACAAGACAGCGCCTCACACAGGTCAGGTGCAGACAAGACAGCGCCTCACACAGGTCAGGTGCAGACAAGATAGCACCTCACACAGTTCAGGTGGAGACAAGATCGTGCCTCACAGTTCAGGTGGAGACAAGACCGCGCCTCACAGTTCAGGTGGAGACAAGACCGCTCCTCACACAGTTCAGGTGGAGACAAGACCGCGCCTCACACAGTTCAGGTGGAGACAAGACCGCGCCTCACACAGTTCAGTTGCAGACAAGATAGAGCCTCACACAGGTTAGGTGCAGACAAGACAGCACCTCAAACAGTTCAGCTGCAGACAAGACAGAGCCTCACATAAGTCTTTCCTAAATTCAGGATAGGTTTTGGCTTCCTTTACTAGCCCAAGTACAAAGCCAAAAGACTCCGATAACTAATACTGGTAACACTTATCAGTGCCAGGTGATACAATATTTAATCAGAATAGCATTTAAAATAGAGCTGATGCAATATTTTTAAACTTCTCAATATGAGAGAAAATATATGTGGATGAATGTGTAAAAACTACAAGTAGCCGAAGGTGGCCCCAACTAAGTAAAAGAAAAAGACTAAAATAAATAAAAAAATTGCCTTTTTAAGATTTATTAAAAACTTTTCATGTGCTTTGTCCAGAGGAAACAATCATGTGCACATTATAATTAGCCATATCAGGGATTCATTAAATGGTCTCATATGAAGATATAAAAAGGCCATTGTCTTACCATGTGTCCATTTGTGATTCAGAGAGAGGTAACTTGTAACCAGGTAAGATCTCATTATTCTCTAATTTGCATGTTTCTGAATCGCATTTACTATCACAATGTGTAGATTGCTGCTGATGGGCACATCATTTTAGTAAATTCCTCCTTGTGTAGGTGGTGGCATCCCCCACAGTCACTCACCCACAAAAGTACACACAATATGAATACAGACATCACGGTCCCCATACCTGTCCTACTATAGTTCACCCACTCCTATTGATTGCTGAAGTGTCACTACAGCATCTATTACAGCCTTCTGATACACTGAATCCCCCCAGCTCCTTCAATCTCCAATACTGCTCTTGGTTTAGTTATGACACTTCTCTTCAGAGATATCCCTGATGGTTTAGTGTATCCCCCCATCCACTAACCCAATCCCCATTACTACTGCGGGTGTTCATTACCACACTTCTCTTCAGAGTATCCCCTAGTGGTCTAGAGTAACCCCCAACCTCCAATCCCCGTACTGCTGTTGGTGTTGTTACAACCTTTCAGCCATGTTCAAAACTGTGATGGGATGGGGATGGAAGTGCTGAAATCTCTCCTGGAGGCCGTTCTGGGGGACAGCACATGACTAATTAGCATATGCCTCCTGCCTCCAAAAGCCTCATTACCATTCCACATGGCAACAGGGGCCAGACGTACTGGGTGTTCCATGTCTTAGTGGCACAGGACCATTCAGCTCTGTGTTACAGTTATTGCTGAATCATGATAAGATATTGCGACATGTACATAGAAGCATATATGTCACTATACCTTAATGAATTACACTGCATCTAGTTATGCACATGTAGGCTTAACACAAACACTTTAAAATGGTTGTATTCTTTCTTGATTCCAATCAGTAATGTATTCAAGATCTGCTAAAGACATAATTTTAAAGATGCCTGGCTAAGAAACCATTCCAGGTTAAATTTACGTAGTGTCTAGTGTCCAGATCTAGTCCACTGATTTTTTTTTCTTCAGTTACCCCATTTTTTTCCCTAGAATGCCTGGTTTGCTATTTTTAATTAAGTCATTCATTTTTTTCCAGTATACTTGTGTGTGTGTGTGTGTGTGTGTGTGTGTGTGTGTGTGTGTGTGTGTGTGGGGTGCTATATTCTGGAAGATTACATACACGAACTAACATGACAAACCTGCTGAATTAATAATGGCATAAAGCGAAAGTGCATTAAGCTATGGTAAAGGGAAGGACAGTAACAGGCCAAGGTACAAACAGCAGCATCTGCTCTTCACAACACACTGCAGATTACATGCCTCCCAAGTAGATAAAAGTATACATGGATCAGGATGGAAAAAAAAAGGAAAAGTTTCAACTTTTGGGAAAATGGATGCTAACGGTGACTGTAGTGTGTATCTAATAAATGCAAATTAAATGTTTTCTTTGGGTATTGTGAAGTGGAGTACTGTTTGAAGGGGGTCTAACTGACCGGCATAATGACGATCAATGCATAGCAAGCTATACAGTGAGATGACATTGTGCAGACAGATTGTTCACACATATCAAAACATGCACAGAATAATAAAATGTAGAACAAATATAGACAATCGCAACCGGTGTCTGCAAATGGAGGGCACACAACAAGCAATGACTTGCATTCAGGTTCTCTTAAGGAAGATGAAAAAAGTGAGAGGAGGAGGAAGATGTGGACTGGGGTAACTTCTGAGCCACCGACTGCAAATCAAAACAAAGATACCAAGGAGTGCCAGAATCTCTAATATACTCAAGTGTGCATCTACACTAATTTGAAAGTTTTTCAGAAATCATAATAGCAAATCAAATAAAAAAATAGCAGATCATCAGTAAGATGGCACAATCTGAAATGCTGCCAAGTAAAGTCACAGTTGCAAGGAACGGTGAGCCAGAAACTGAAATTGGCAGGTCAGTAACATAAATTGGTACTTAAACATGCAGAAGCTGTCAGAAGAAGACAATTCAAGAAAAGAATGCAAAAGATTCTTCAGAGAAAAAATAAAATAAACACGCGAGAAGTCAGAAGAGGTCACTGAAGATAAGATAGCATACGGCACTGCTGAAGTTGTCATGGAAAATGGCAGCTAAAGCATCCAAAAGCAGAACTGCTAGATTGTTAAGGGCTCTATAAAAGGACTGCCACCACTGTCCACAGAATGGCGGATGAGCAGTATGTCACAAGTCGCAGGAAATGCTTTTTGATTTTGAAATAATGAGAACAGTGACTAACCCCATATTAAGGAGCTCTTACAGGAAAGAGTACTTTAAATCAGTAAAGATGAGAAAGCTCCAGTCAGTAAGTAGTAAGCACTGAGGTCCCTGATATTAAAAAAAACAACCCTGCGTATGCAACATGAATCATGAGCACCATCTTGCATACATTAGGAAAGTATGCAACAATATGCACACATTTGTAAGTACAGGATACGTGGATTATAACTTCACTTTTAAATCACTATACCTGTTTATTTATGCATAGTTAGCTTTCCCCACACAAAAATGTGCATACTTTCTTACTTACTAGATATCAATGTTCAATAGCCATGAGTTAGAGTTACCTTTATGCATTTTGGTCTAATGGAAGCTATACATAATTAGCTTCCCTATTATATCGATGAAAGTTTAGCTTGTCGAAATGCCAAACATCGACAGCTAAACTCAGAAATGGCAAAACAGTGAATGACCACCTAAGCAAATTTTTTTCCCAAGGAAAAAGTTCGCTTGGACGACGTACACCACAAAAACTTTTAAACCCTAAGTGGGGGGCTTCACCCCCCACACCCACCAATGTGGGGGGCAGTGACCCATACCCCCCCCAACTAAATATACTAACTCCAAGATCGCTCTACATCAGGGAAAAGGGCAAATTCATAGTAACGGCCAATCAAATTTATTCCCCGAGAAAAAATTCGCTTAGGTGGCCGTAAGCAGTTTTGCCGTCTTAGAGTTTAGCTGTCAATGTTTGGCATTTCGACAAACTAAACTTTCGTCACTATAATAGGGAACCCATAATTAGAGAGATCAGTAGAAAATATGCTTAAGCAGCAGCTTTGAAGTTGATCTGGTAACTAAAATTCTCTGTCTTGTATGCTACTGCTAACATGCAGGGAGGTAATACAGCCTGCAATATACAGTTGGAAAGAAAACAAAGGTCAGCAGCTGTCATACCCCGCCCCCCTCCAGTGTTGTACGGAATCATCATTTTCAGTCTTGGTTATGAATGGGATGCAGAAAGGTGGTACACTGTGAAAGTTCACTTTGGAAAGGGGTGTTACTGTTCCTGCACTTCTGTACAATACCATATGTCTTAAAAGGTAAAGGTTTACTTGGGAGAGCAGAATGTGGCTTTCCATAACACCTGCATAACTCCATATTAATGTCACCTCATTATGCAACAAAGAATCAGCAGCGAGAAGTATGCAGGAAAAGAATCAAAATGGCACAGATCCTTTAACTTTTCCACTATTAAGTCTATTCGTTCATCCGGTAAGACGTTTATCATTAATGCTTGAAGAGGAAATGTCCTCCACTGTTACTGTCACAGCAAAAGTATCCTCCAGCTACTGCCCCAGCTAAAGGAAAAGTACGGTACAGTTATGGTAGTTATATATGGCAGTCAGTACCAATCACAAATTTGTGCGCTAATGTAAGCTATTTCTCTAGGTCTATGAGGGAAAAAGGGTAAAACATGGTTAGGCTTGTAAAGGGCCTAAGACCATAGCCTAGTAACCTCCTATGATCCTATAAGTTTGTAGGAGCCATACAATGCTGATCATTTAACTTGAAAATCATTTTAAATTAATGAAATGCTTTCTTGTTTTGACAATTAACAGTTAATAAATGCAACGGAACTACCATTGCATAGCACTTTGTGTACTGTGCATTTTTCTAGCTAGTTTCACTGGGTGTGAGGTATTAACTGGAAATTGTCCACTTTTGTTAAGCATCTGTTGGGTTATTTCTGATAACTTGTTGCAGTTAAACTCTTTTTTCTAGAGGCTCATTTAGCTGTTTAAAACTTTCATTTAAAGGTTCACTGCTGCTTTTCAGCTGTGAGATAGTTGGTGGCTTTGCAGTTGCCCGCCCCCTACTGTAAATTTGATCTGGGACCCTCCTCCCAGTCTAGTGTCATTACCTCATTCTACCCAGTACAGGGAGAACATTTGAGAAGGCCAATCAGCTTAGTTTCTGCTACTCCTTTCTCTCTTTCCACAAAAAAAAAAAAAAATTATCTGCTTTTACTGTATTTGTGTTTCTTCCTAGTTTATTTTGTTTTTGCGTCATCTTAAAAGTACTCAATTGTATATATTACTGCTTGGTGTAACTCATTCTAAGCCTTTTAGTTTAAGCACTTGGTCTTCAGACCAGTTGTTTTACATTAAGGTTTGTGGTCTGCACTGTTGTGGCAGGACAGGTAGCTTACATCCTTCTAAGTTGGGAACTGCTGATTGAGGGCTCAGTGTCTGTTATACTAAAAGTGTATTGATTCTGGTTTAAGCACTTGGGCTTCAGGCCAGTTATTTTACATTAAGAGGGTTCGTGGTCTGCACTCTTGTGGGAGGAGAGGCTGGATTCTGCCCTTCTGAGCTGGGAATTTCTGGTTAAAGGCTTATAGTGCCTGCATATTTGAACTGCTTCTTACTGAAATTGGTACACCTTGTTTGCTGTAGCATAGACTAGATACAGGCCTGCTGAATCTAGCTTTGTTTGTATGCATGTTATTTGTTTGCTTATTTCCCTGAAAAGCTAATTCCACCTACAACGCAGCTTTTCAGCGCTTCTGTGGATCCCTAGTGATATCTGCATTGCTTACTGTACTTATTTCCTTGATTCACTTGAAAGAAAGTTACTGTTTGTCGTTTTTGCATTTAAGTTACCTGTAACACATTGCATTTAAGTTACCTGGCACTTGCTCACTAAAGCAATTATATAAGTCAGCACTAAAAAAAATTAAAAGCACTACACCCTCACATACTCCCCTTGAGTACCTTGTTCCCCATTGGCCCTTTTTTTCAATTATAAAGGAATTCCCAATACTATTCTAGCATGTCCAAAGGTCAGTTGTCAATCTCCTCTCCCGTCCAGCTGGTGAATCTGGGAATCTTGAGGCAATGTTACAACTGCCTCATGTACACAGACAACCCTCTCCTCCTCCCAACAAATTCCAACACATGTGAGAGATGCAACCATATAGCCAAACTGGAGGCTAAGCTCTCTCAACTCAGTACTGGCGTAACCAGTCAGGAGGAGAAGGAAACCACACTCACTACGATTCCAGTCTCACATAGACCTATCACGACGGCAAACCAAACACATAAACACACAAAAACATACTCAGAGGCTCTAAATAAAAATCTGCCTAAGCAGCAGAGACCTCCAAAGCAGACACGCAAGCAACCGCTACCCCAAAATAAAACACGTGCAACATATAGCTCACAAAGCCAGTGTGCCGAACAGTCACAGCCCTTAAGGCTAAAAAACACACCTGATATACTTGTAATAGGTGACTCTATTGTCAGGCACACTGACATCCTGCTCACCAGGCTGAACAAGGAAAAGGTCACGGTGAGCTGCCTGTCGGGCGATAGGATCCGCCACATAACAAGCACTCAGGTCACTCCAAGGCAAGTACAGATATGACTCAGTCATTGTCCATGCTGGTGTGAATGACCTGAGACGTACCTCCCTGGACTACATGAAGAGAGACATAGAGGAGCTCTCTGAGCATGTAGCCCAGGCCGGTATGACCTTGACCTTGAGTAGCATCTTACCCTCACCAAGAATGATGCCACAATATGAAGACAAGATGATCAATTTCAACAATTGGCTTAAGTATTGGTGTCATTCAAAGGGCATCCAATGCCTGTCCGCCTGGGATGACATGCTCGACAAGCCACGATGCTTCGCTAGGGACGGCTTGCACCTGTCACCCCTGGGCTTTTGGATATTGGCAAAGGCTCTTGCTACCCCCATAGTGCCTTTTCTAGGCAAGGCTCAAAAGACAAACCCACCTCCATAGGTATCACAAGGGATAAGAAACTAAGAGTAATGCTACTCCACGCCAGAAGTCTAAACCTCAAGATGCACGCACTCGAAACTCTCCTTAGCATGGAGAACATCGATATCTGTGCAGTAACAGAAACCTGGTTCAAGGCTCCTGAGAGCACCCCAGCACTACCAGGTTATACCTCATACCATGCTTTTCGGCCCCAAAACTTGGACCGAACCACAAAAGGAGGAGGAGTATCAATATTCATCAAAGATACCCACACCTCCAGGTTGGTGGCACAGCACGAAGCATCAGAGACTATCCATGTGCAACTAACAGTGGGTAAAACTGCCTTCCAGTTTATAGCCTGCTACAGACCACCCTCCCAAACACCGGAACCCCACTTGGCCTTCCTGAGAACACTGGAAAATATGAAGGTCTCTCCAAACACCATTATATTGGGTGACTTCAACTACCCAAACATAGACTGGGAGCATTACTGTAGCTCCAACACCCTAGCCCAAAGGTTCCTAGAATTTATAAACTCAAATGCTATGGAACAACTTGTTACCACTCCCACAAGAGGGGAAACATACTGGACCTGATCATCACCAACATGGGGACTCTATGCTCCAGACCAGAAGTGTATCCCTCACTGGTAAGATCAGACCATAAACTAATCTCACTGGATATTCACATCCAGACCCCCCCCCTGCCCAGAAAACCACAGTGAAAAACTTCTCTAAAGCAAATTTCACACTCCTCAAAACCGAGGTGGAATCCTTCAAAGGCCCCGGGCCTGTGGAAAATATGGCCCAGACCACAGAATCCTTTATAAACACATTCTATGAACACCTTCAGGAATGCATGGATCATGCAATCCCAAATAAAACCAAGACCCAATCCTCCAAAGGCAGACGTCCTGTCTGGTGGACCCCAGCCATAAACAAACTATACAATAGAAGGAGGAAGCTACTACATGATAGAGCAAAATCCCAAAAAGGGAAGGCATCTCTGATCAGTATTAGCAAAAAACTACGGGCACTCATAAAATCGTCTAAGGCCAGCTTCGAGAGAAAAATTGCGCAGGACACTAAGGATAATCACAAGGCTTTCTTTAGTTATGTTAGGAACCTGGGTGGGAATTCCCAGATATGTTCAGAGTTAGTCCAAAATGACAAAAAATACACCGAACCCACAGACATTGCCAACATCCTAGCTGACAGGTTCAGCACAAACTCCCCCCCCCCCCACCCACCAAAAGGGTAAATATCTATCCCAGCAGAGTGCTGCTCCCCTGACATCTCAGATGCTCAGGTAAGAGCCGCCCTCTCCAAAGTAAAAAAAACACAGTATCAATGGGACCAGATGGTGTCCCGGGCTGCATCCTACATGAACTCCAAGAAGAGCTAAACCCAAACATAAAACTACTGTTCAATCTCAGCCTTACTACAGGATATGTACCCAAAGAGTGGCATACAGCAACAGTGGTCCCTCTCCACAAAGGTGATGCCTCGATGGATCCTGGAAACTAGCTTGGTCTGCAAAGCTATGGAAAGGATCATCATGGACCTCATAAATAAAGATATTGGGGACCTACAGACACTGGATCCTACCCAGTTTGGCTTTGTTAAGGGCAGATCCTGCCTCTTAAACCTGGTCAATTTCTTTGAAACAGTCACCAAGGCCATTGACGAGGGGAAGGTGGTCCACACAGCCTACCTGGACCTCGCAAAAGCCTTCGATACAATACCCCACTCGGGCATTATAGATAAGCTCACCAGCTTAAATATAAACCCCTATGTCACTAGATGGGTTGCAAACTGGCTCAAGGACAGAACCCACATGGTTAGAATTGCTGGAGCCATGTCAGACTCCAAACCAGTTACAAGTGGTGTCCCACAAGGCTCAGTCCTGGGACCTCTCTTGTTCGGTATATATTTCTCGGAGGTACAGGCCAACATGGAAGGACTGTGGCTGACCAAGTTTACAGATGACAGCAAACTGGGTGCCATAATCGACTCTCCAGCTGACACAAGTATCCTCCAAAAGGGCCTCATAGAAACAGACTCCTGGTGCCAGAGCCATGGCCTCAAGCTAAACGCCAAAATATGTATAGTCATCCCCTTTGGCAAAAACAAAGTGCCCACAAATTACCACATAGGTGGTAATCCATTAAGTACAGAAGAAGTAATTAGGGACCTGGGGACCCAAGTTGATAGCAATCTCTCATTTGACAACCACGTGGCCAAAGTGGTTAGAAAGACATTTTATATAGCCCACCTAATCATGAAGGGATTCACATCTAGATCAGGGGAGGTCATTGTGCCTCTTTACTCATCCCTCATCAGGCCCATAATTGAGTACAATGCCCCTTTTGGTATGTACCTTACCAGACACCTGCAGCAACTGGAAAGACCCCAAAAGTACCTCACCAAGAGGATCAAAGGGCTCAAACAGATGCCGTATGCTGCCCGGTTAAAGAAACTCCAGCTCTACTCAGTGGCATACCACCTGCTCAGAGGCGATCTGTGCCTGAAGTATAAAGCAATGTCCAACCCGGAATTAATGGACATGCTACACCTCAGAAAATCCAAATCCCATTGAGCCACGCACTCAAGAGACTTGAACCTCAGCAGTGAAAGAAATAGGACATGCTGAAGGGATAGATTCATAACCCAGAGGCTCCCTTCACTCTGGAATAAAATCCCAGTCCAGGTTAGGCAGAGTCCCGCACTGACTCTCTTCAAGAGGAATCTTGATGAGTGGATGGGAGATCGTAGGTTTACCCCGGGTATCACTTCTGTGTCACTGTTAGACAGAGGCACAGTATACGAACCTCGAAAAAGGGCATAGCAAAATTAATTTAAAATGAGTGGCGTAAGCCAAACACACTCTGGCTAGGCTTATAAATGCCCTAGGGCAGATAGCCTAGTATGAACCTATGAGCCTGTCTACCTACTACCGCACTTGTCTGAATTCAGTGCATCATGAAGTCATATTCAGCACTGGAAATAAACTTCTGACACGATTTGCGAGCTGCAATCATTAGTGATTCAATCACTATATTCAGCTGTGTAAATTTCATGCTGTCTTAATATATTCTTGAGTACATGAAAATTATTCATACAGCTAAGGCAAACCCGAAAGTCCCAGTCCAACAAATGCCCTGTTCAGACTGTCTTGATTATAAGAAATGCACAATAACTCTGACTTCTGATAATAACAAATTTAATCCCCTCTCTGTAACTGTACTAGGGAAGTAATCCTTTTTGATTGTTTTGTTTCATACATACTTCTCTCTCTCTTCCCACTGAGAGAATCAGACTGCTTTCTAACATTTCCACCTGCTGACAAACAAAGGAAAGGCTGTTCCCCAAAGCCATCACTTGATACAGCTTTCTGTGCAGACATGTATGAAAGTCATCTCTGACATTCATACTGAAGACACAAACTGACAGCAGATAAATGCTTTTACATGAAAATATGTGACTCATCTCAGTCGTAGCTGACATACATAATATTCCAAAAATATAAGACATAAACGACAGTAATACGAATCCATTTCATTTAGGACACTGCTGGTATAACGTTAGTCATGCAAGCCTTTTTAATCAAGAACCACCCAATATTAAGCTGTATTTTGTGTATGTTATTTAATATTTCATCTAAATCAGTCAGCCTAAGAAGCAAAGCATATACTTCTAACTTTTGTTTCCTAAAGCACCTGCTGTGAATGCAGAAAATGTCAAAGGTTAGGAAGGAATGCTCAAAACCATGAAACAAATTATCCCAAAAAATAGGTCATGTGAACCAACTCATAAGGCTCTTTTTGTCTCTCTTCACAGACGTAATGCAAGTTTTAGGCTATATTTTGTTCAGTCTACACTATCTCGGACACTTCAGATAGTGTTACTGCTTCTAACCTTGCCTTTTTCTGAATGTGATCCCAGACATTGCTATAGCCATTGTCACAGAACCTCAATAACCACTAGCTATTGAAAAAGAGCAGCTAAGGGTTTGTCTGTCTCTTTCAGACAACTTTAGGCTCAAGAATGCCTTATAACAAACCTAAAATGCATGATAACCTAGAGTATTAGTTTATATGAGAGGTGCGAGACTTGAGAGGAAAAAGATATCAGATGAAGAGGTTACGCAGCACTAATCCGCTCCATTTTAGTACATTTACTAAACTGACAAATGTGCCTTGCAGGCTTACACACACACACACACACATATATATATATATATATATATATATATATATATATATATATATATATATATATGTGTGTGTATATATATATATATATATATATATATATATATATATATATATATACACACACACACACATACAAACACACACACACACACAAATATGTTCAATTTTTATTTTCTTTCTGGTGTGGAAAAAATGTTCACAAGCCAATGAAAGCTTAGAAGAGGAAGGATGACAAAGCAAAAGCACAGTATTAACAATAAATAGCAAAATATTGATAAAACACAAATTTACAGAATGAATTTATAGAAAATGTATAAGGGATGTTTGGAGTCTTGTCAGATAAGAAGTGATACAAAAATGCAAATGAAATTTAATACACAGAGCTGTCACTTCAAATGCCACAATTGCCAAAACAAGGCCTCACAGTTTATATGTATGTAGGAAAGAATAGAAAAGGAATGAACAGAACCATAAAAGTTTTTCCAGAATTTGGTTGGGGCTAAAATGAGGACTATTAAGCTATACACATAAGACATCACAAATGTCACAGCAGAAATGATTGCAGCATTGCAAAAAAAAAAAAAGGGGGGGGGGTGAAAGAACCTTCTATGTGCATTCAAAGGACAAGCCACTTGAAGAAATAACAAGGCAATGATTGTGATATAAGTGAATGCCCATCAAAGCAAGGCCATGTTACTGTATGACAACTTCAGCAAAGGCTGTTTAAAAGCACCTTGAAGGCCCAAGGAGGAGGTAAACAACAAAAACTATGAGGTCAGTCTAGGATTCAGCACTTGATGCCTTGTACAAAGAAACTTCTCAATCTATGCCAAGCATCATGGTTGCAATATACCTTGTTACTCATCAAACTGGCATGCACTATAACAGAGGGCTATGTACTCAAAAGTTCCAAGAACACATTGTGAAAAACTTAGGTGCTGCCACCCAAGCCAGATAGAATTTTGTAGATAATTCTATGCTATTTAAATATTAATATAATCCACAGGCTTGTTTTACAAATGTATAGAACTATACGTTAGGATTAAATTATATGTTGTACTGAGCTTCAAAAATGTAACCACAGTGCACCGTGTTGGAAGAAAGCTGTTAAGTAAAGAATTTTACAGCTGTGTTTGATCTCAAGCTCTGAGACAAGATGTCTGGGCTAGGAAATTCTTTCTATTGTTCTAAGACAGAGATAATTACTATATTTTACATGTGAAGTATCCTTTATTGCTGTGGCTTCCTGGCAGGTGCAAGGTTACAAAGATATGTTAAATTTTGAGTTCTGTGAGCCTGGGGAAACTTCAGCAGAGGTGTCAATAATGATGTAGTCTGAAATGACTCAGCAGTAAGGTGCACTATCAATTTAAGGGCTATCTCAGAAAGAAAGCACAGCATTTTGTATCTTGTCTTGGATTTAGTAAGAACATCCACTCACCAGCACTTGCTTGCTCTGTAAGTAGAATTTAGAACAGTGATTTCTCTTAGAAATAGACAGAAATAGTAAGACTAGACTAGCTGTTTTCTATATTTATATCAGACTGTCCTACAATATTGTTTTAAAGTATTTCCTGTGATTTCTGAACCCTGTAATGTTATTGTGTTGAAGTAATGAGTATTGTCTTGTATTTTTATTATTTATTAACTATTTTTAAACATTTCAACTGTGGATGCTTTGCATAGAGATAATTTAAGGTCTAGAGTACTTGCATGCATTTGGTGATACTGTACAAAGCCACTCCAATAGCCTTGCTGTTCGTTACACTTACTAATTGGATAATAATAATATTGGACAATAAAATTGGTCACCCTTTGTGAAGGGTCTTATAGTAGCTGATAAGTAGTGGTTGGTGGCAGTGATTTCTACCTTATAGTCTGGGCAGGAGCGGGCATAGCTGGAAAACCTATACCAACCTTCCCCAGGAGTGTCTGTGTGTTTGTATATAATTCATATCTCAAAGTGTGTGTGTCAGCCACTTGGGCAGGGACACGAAGCACTGGTTGGACAGAGAGGGTGCTGGAGTTTTTGGCTTGACCACTAGGCTGAGATCTGTACCCTATAGCTGTGCCACTGGGGAGTCTTATTGGGGATCTGGAGAGAAAGGGAGAAACCAGCCCCAGACTGGCTGTGATCTCTGTGTGTTCTTAAGGGAAATTGTATTTTACTGTGTGTGTACTTGTTATCCTTCTAATGTGGACACCCCTTATTGGTGCTAGTGGTGAGGATTGAGGCTCCTTGATTACTGGGCCAGTGCACCGATGTCACACACATCTCCAGGGTTTCACTTAACTGCTACAATACAGCAGATTTAGAGTGAGACAGACAGAAAAATGGGGATCAAAATAATGATTTGCAACAGTATAATGCTCCAATGTATTTTTACCTTAAGCTAACAACTTAGGACATATAAAATGATTGATTCCTTTAGTTATGCAATAGAGGCGGTTAGAAAGGATTTGGAAGAGAGATTAGATAACCAATTCACAAAGAGACAAATCGGAGGATATATATATATTAGTCCCAAATATACAACAAAGTCTAGAAGATTTAGGATCTTTGCTTGAAATTGTTTGCATAGGTATTTTTGTACTCCAAGCAGACTCCAAAGAATTTTTCCTCAAGTAGATTGCAAATGCTGAAGGTGTGAAGGGGAAAAAAGAGGTAACCGGGAGCATATTATTTGGGATTGTAATGAGTTGGCAGACTTTAAAAATTCCCTGCAGACTACTCTGTTAGAAATACTGGGCGAGGAAATTGATGTAACTAAGGAAAATATTTATTTTTTATCTATAATACAGAATTTCCTAGACATAGAAAAGTCTTGTGGAGTTTAATTCTAGTAGGATCTTTAGAAAAGGGTAGGAGCAAATCACATAGAAAAACTAGAATTGCGAGAACAATACATGCAGAATAATGTTTTGGAGGAGGAATGAGGTTTAAGGCAATGAGGTGTAATGTTTGAATGGCAATGCCTGTACAGAAGATTTTAACTTATGTATAATGTTTGCAACTGAAAATATGTCAATATCATTTGTTTTCATTTATATAAATGTACGATTGCCTATTTCATAAGTGATCATTCAAGATCTTTCTTGCTTTAAAAAACGTAGTATATATATTTTTGAATGAATCACAAAGAAAATTCACAAACAGTGATTTGAAAGATTGAATGCTACTAAATACTTAAAACTAACACTTCTCTTTTCAGTTAAGCACATAGATGGCAAATCTTTTTAATGAAGCTCAGCCAAAATGAAGGTGAATATCTTAAACAAAAAAAATCATAGGTTGCCACAAAAAAAAACTTAAATCTTTTCCCTAGGGTCTACAAACAACTGCAGTTAATTAGAGGCTGGGACTATTTACCTCATATTCAAGATGTACAGGGTTTGATCCTCGCTAAGAAGAAATTGTCTAAGTTTAAAATGGTCCACAGAAGCAGTTGGTTTAGTATGCACCCTATAAACCAGGTTTGAAATGGTCCACAGAGGCAGCTGGCCTAGTTTGTATCCTATAAACCTATGAACATAAACATCTGCATGAAGCCATGCTGATATGAATGCAACTACACAGACTGAGGGACAAAAAACCTATGAGGACACTTAAGACTATTATCTCTAATGATATGAAATGTGCACCCAAGTATCTGCTTCCTTATACTGCAACTCTTCATAATGTGCTACTAATGGTGTTTTTAGTCTACAGTGTCAAATATCACTCCAAAGCCAATGTCAGTGACTGCAGCTCATCTGTAGCCATTGGTACAGAAAATTCCTTTCGATACTTCAAAGCATAACAGAGCACTGTACACTGGCTGGCACTGCTGTTTTACAACAATTTACTTTGAATTCATAGCATATCTTCTTAACTCTTAATGTAATTCCTCTGGAAGAATATCCTGAAAATTCTGCATTGTATTTTGCCTTTTGGCATAAGAAAGTACAGTTGTGTAAGTAAACTTACCATAACAGTAGATGGTTAAATGATCACTGCTGCAGTAGGCTTAGCTATATGGGTTATAACCTGTTAAGGATAAAACAGCTGGCCAGCTTCAAAAGCTTCACGTCACCTTCCACATGCCCAAACCATCAGATGAAGCTGAGATGACTAAAAAGACCAGTTTGGGCGCCAAGCCCTTCAGAGCTCTCCTGCCAACAGAGTGAGAGGCTGAGCCCTGAAAAGACAATGCCAGGAAAAAAAAAATGGACCACACCCTGGCATAAACAACACACCAAGAAATGAGGGAGATGTATGGATACTGCAGTACTGACCATTCAAATATCAACTGCTATGGTAATTTACGGATGCAACTGTACAATGCTCTTCATATTAATCATTGCTGCAGTACCCTAGGCTATAGGGGTAGATTACCATTAGCTTACAAATTTTGGGAGGTGGAAGGAAGAGGGTCTAGCAGCCTCTAGAGAATGGTCCTAGCAAAGCCTGATCTACACCTAGAGAAGTAATCAAGCTTATAGTGCCTTGTAAAAGAATGTGCAGAGGACCACACTGCTGCTTCTAGAGTACTTCTAGTATCCACCCCCTTTCAAAAAGCCATAGATGGTTAGGGTGGGTGGGTTTGGTGTAATGATTTAAGGTCTTCACCTCATAGACAAAGGTGCAGGTTTGATTATGATATGGGATTATTGGCTAGGCTTAAAATAGCCCTTCAGAGCAGTTAGCCTAGTGTTATCTTATGAATCTATGAAGCAAACGCCCTGGTAGAGTAGGCTTTGACCCTGCCTGGGATAGTTTTGTTGTGGGGAGTATAACATAAGGCAACAGCCATAGACAACCATATGGAAATAGTACACTTTGACACTTATTGCCCCCTGTTGTTACCTTCACAAGAAATTAACTGATCTGAAAGATTTAGTTCTGTCAAGAAAGTACCCAAGTTACCATCCATGGTATGCAGTATCCCTTCTCCCTCATTTATTGGTTCAGGAAAACAAAATGAGGAGGTGCATAGTTTAGCTTAAAGTAAACATGGATGCCACTTTACTCATTAAAGAATGATTAGATCTCAAAAAATCCTGCCCCTGTGGAAAATAAGGTAGGGTTGACTAACCATCAACTCAACTACCCTTTCTTGCAGAGGTTAGTAAGTTTAACTCATTCACTCCAGTGCAGCTCAGGAAGCTTGCACTGCAACTTCCAATGGGCGGAGCCTAAGCCTTTTGACAGAAAGAAATAATGTCTTCACATTTCAAACAAACAAATGTTCATATCTCTAGAACCATAGGGGTTATATGAAAGAAGTATTAATAGCAAACCCTTCAGCACAAACTAAGTTTTATAGTGGTAGCATTCTTTAGTTTCTAGGTCTTAAACTGAATTTTATAAGTCACAGTAAACACTGTAAATATTGTTTCTAATATTCTGTAACCAACTTATAATATCTCAGCAACCATTGAAGTTACACACATACTGTCCAGCAGCATTTTGTTCATCGAATAAAGAGCTTTCATAAGAAGCTAATGAGTTCTGTCTCTGTAACTTGGTTGTTGAGAAACTTTAAAAAATGTGAAAATGATATCTATATAAATTAATATTATAAAAACATTTAATATCTCTTTACTTGCACAAGCCAGAGGTCAAATATTACTGCAGCTGAGTTGAAATATTTTAAAACCTTCTGCAAACATGATTTTGGAATTATTGATGCAAATATGAACAAGCAATATAAGATGCCTGGAGGTGTCTGTAGGAGTTCACTGCAGATACACCTGGACACGTCACTTGCTTGTAATAAGTTAAAATGGAGCAAATGTTAGCTTGTCCAACACAAAATTAAGATCCCAAGAAATGACTACCAGTTTTACTGGAGGCCTCTTATGCAAAACCCCTTTTAAAAACATTTTAACACGAGACCACATTAAAAGATGAGAAAGATCCATAGGCAAACATTCTTAAATGGCCGATAAATGAAGCTTTATGGAGGAGTAAGAAAGGCCATATGAGAGTAACACAAATATTGTAAAACTAGAGAACAACTAACCCTAAATGCATGTTGGTTATGCTGTTGGCACCAACTAGAAAACCTTTTTCCATTTGCTAATGCATGATTTTCTGGTAGAAGGCTTTCTTGCGTCCATTAGTACCTGCTTGCACATCCTCATTAAGCAGGACCCTAAAGGGGATTAATGCCTAATCATCCAGGCAGTCAAACTGAAGTTGATTGGGGTTGTGTGAGTAGATCCAGTCTGTGTGGGAGCTTGCGGTACTTGCCCCTGGCCATTTCCAAAAGAAGGGAATCACTACTAGGATCATGGGAAATTCCTTCTGAATCTTCGGAAGTACCCTGCATATCAGAGGAAAGGGTGGAAAAGCATAACAGAGAGGACACAACTAGGTCTTCTTGAGGAAATCTCCACAGATGGAGCAAATCTTGGAAGACTCTGCCATCTAGTTTTCATTCATGAGTGTCTGCTCTTGTCCTGATCAGCTTGCCTATCACACAATTTTGCTCTGACAGAATGTAGGATGCCTGTAAAGTAAGACTGTACTGTGAAGCTATATCCCAAGCTAACATGACTAGTCTGCAAATGACCTGGTTCCTCCTTGCTTGTTGATGAACCACATGTCTATGGCATCATGTGTAAGAACTTGAAGAGGTTCAGGATATGATGATGTGAGGTATTGCCAGCTATGCCCGGAGAAGTAGGGCAGTGGATGTGCAACATATGCCAGCATAGTTAACTCCAGCTAGCTATGCTGGCATATGTGTAACATATGCCAGCATAGCTAGCTGGAGTTATGTGAAGAAGTATATCTGATTTGTACATCAAACTGATTTGTACTGTTGCTTGTGTTAAAAATGTATCACCAGTGGGTCCTGCTGGAGAGAAAAGAAATACACCTGAATGTCAGACTGTATTGTAACTACTGAAATGAGTATATTATAACAGAGAATACTGGAAGAGAAGAGGTTAATCTCAAGTCCAGCTAACTTTGAAAAATAATCTGAAATTAAATTATCTTGTTTGGGCCATAAAGATTGGATCTTATAGTTCTAATTGCACCCAGAGATGAAATGTCTGTGAAAACCAGGACTTGGAATCCTACTGTATTGAACTTAGGGGTGAACTAATTGCTACCCTGGAAGGGTGGAAGTTTAGTAATGGTTTTATAGCGTACAGATGCTATAACACATCTTAGCAAAGCTGTGTATATGGCAACACGTGTGCTCAATTCTGGTTCAGTTGCTAGTAAAGGTGGTAGTGTGGAAACCAGAGACAAATGACAAGATGTATGTGACGTCATTTTGTGATCCAGCACTGAAATGATGGTTTAATACTAAATGAGACAGAAGTCTTGGGACAGTCTGTTTGTGAAACCTGACAAAGAAAGAAGACCACTCACCCCCTTCATCTTGCCTTGCTTTAGTAAGTAACCAGGGAACAGTAATTCTAAGTCAGGAAAACATAGTGAGATTGGATAAGTACTGTTTTCCTGTATTTGTGTAAATCTATTTTTAATATTTGCTGTGACTGGAACTCTGGTATTTATTGTAAATAGATATTTAGTATTTTCACATTCTTCTATTATTTATTATTAGATATATTTAAACTTTTCATTGTGGCTGGTCTTTTAGAGAATTTTTTAACCTTTGAGAGTACATATACTTATTTGGTGACACTGTGGCCACTCCTGAAAGCCTTGTTGCACTGGTCAAACACTACCATTTATATTAGTATTAATTGTACTCAGTATAATTAGGTGCCCTTGTAAGAGCCTTAGAGTAGCTGGCTTTGGAGTGTTCTGCTGGCAGTGCCTACCTTATAGTCTGGGCAGTGGGATATATCTAATAAATCTCTGCTAGCTTTTCCCAGGTGTGTGTGTGTGTGTGTGTGTGTGTGTGTGTGTGTGTGTGTGTGTGTGTGTGTGTGTGTGTGTCTGTGTGAAAATCAAATCTCAGAGTGTGTGTCTAAGCTACTTGGAACTAGGACAGAGAGAACTGTTTTCATATAGAGGGTGGTGCAGGACTTAGCATGGAACACTTGGCTGAGGACTAAACTCGATAGCTGTGCAAGTGAGGAGTCTTATTGGGGGCCTGGAGAGAGTGAGGAAAACCCAGCCCCCAGACTGTGTGTTCCCCATGAGCTTTTAAGGGAAATTGTGCTTGGTGCAGAGTTTTGCATCTGGAAATACTGTGTGCATCTATTTTTGTTCCAAGTGAATGTCCCTCACTGGTGTCAGTGGTGAGGCTTCAGGCTCCTTGATTACTGGCCCAGAGCAGAGACATCATACAGGGGACCACAGATGATTCAGAGAGTTGAGTGCCTTGATCAGGGCAAGCATCTCTTTTTTATATTAACGTGTTGGCGTCTGTTCTTGGTGTCCCGCACACCTTGCATTTTATCCCTCCTGAAACTGCTCCCCAAGCAAAGTCCAAGATGTCTGTGTTGAATGACTACTTTGGAACAGGAAGAGAGAAACACAGACATGGATTTGAAGATATTTGCTGTCTCCACCAAATGACCTCTCTTCTGACAAACCCCAGCAGTGGAATTTGAAAAGACAAAGGATGTTGGTGCTGGGACCAAAGAGACTTCATATAGCATTGAATCTTTCTCGTGTGGAGTCTTTTCAGGGGTGTCATGAAAATCATGGATGCCTTGAGACCAGATATCCTGATGTAATCCCTCCCAGTGATGAAAGTCTGAATGGAAAACTAGATATAGATCTATTTTTTCTGTAGTACAAAAGCTATTTGAACTAGGGGGTCTAGCTGACACCCCAGGAGCACAATCCTCTGTGAAGGGGCCAAAAAACAATTCTGAAGGTTCTTTTGGAATCTCAAATTGTGTAAGAGATCTTTCACCCAAGAAAGTGACTCTCAATATTGAAAAAGACTCTGCAAAGTTAAGCAAGTCAACTAAATATGGAAAAATGTGAATATCCACTGTAGCCTGCAATGAGCTATACCTGTAGCTAGACACTGTGTGTACACTTCTGGTTCAGTGGGTAGTCCAAAGAGTAAGGCAGAGAACTGATAATGTCATCCAGACACAAAGAACCTTAAGAAGTGCTTGAAGTCTGGATGAACACAGATGTGATGAGCATTTTTTAAGTCGAGTTAGTAAGGATCTTGAATGAGGAAAAAAGGTAACAAGTTGTGAAGTGGCAGCATTTTGTACTTGGGCACCATCACAAATAGGTTTAGGAAAAAAGACAAAACTGGTCTCCAAGCATCGTCTTTCTTTAGCATTGCAAATATCCGTGAATAAAACCCTTTCCCCATCTCAGAAGGACAGACTAGTTCCATCACTCCTTGGGAGAGCATGCAAGAATCAGTGGAAATAAGAGAGTCTAGTCTGGAGAATAAGATTACCCACGGGAAAGGAGGAGTTTCCTCCCAATGCCAACTGTAACCTTGATGAATGATCTTCAAAACTCACTTGTCTAATACTATCCGCTGTCAAAGACAAAAATGGAGATTCAGACGTTCTGGTAGGGAAAGGGACTGCCATATTGGAAGGGATGGTACAAAGTTCCTTAACAGAAATTCTGACTTGTTTGGCTGTCCTTGATTGGGGGCAGTTCCTGAATTCTTTTTGCAACCCCCTTGGCATTTATTCTTAAATGTCTGTTTACTTGCATTTTGTTGAAACTGTTTGTTTATTGTTTGTCACAAATGGATGAGGGGTAAGAGAATCCCTTAGAAAATTTGGAAAAGGAGGGCTGAAATCTTGGAGACTCCTTCTATCAGTTTACCCCTCCCATCACACTTTCTGATCAACTCTGCAGCAGAAGGGACAAAAAATAAATCTCTATCTAAAGGAAAATTTAAAATCTCATTTTTAACATCTGTGAGAATCTGAGAATGTAACCAGCTCAACCTCCTCAATGCAGTACCAGTATCAACTGAACCATATGCACACATTGTAAAACAGTGAGTAGTGACATGGACAGTAGAGGAAACTAAATTATTTAAAGGAGACTTTTCCTCACAAAAAGAAAGTCATCATCATCATCCCTTTTCCCTACATGGGGTTGGGGTATCGTGTTAACTACTGCCAACTGTCTCAATTCAGTGCTACACTCCTGCCTTCTTCAACAATCATACCCGACTGTTGCAAATCTTCTTTCACACAATCTATCCACCTCTTTGCTGGATGTCCTCACTTCCTCTTACATTCTACCTCATCAGATTGTCTTCTGCTTTTCTGCACATGTCCAAACCATCATAATCTGTTCTCTCTGATCTTTTCTGCAAATGGAACTACTTTGGCTTTTGTTCTTATGTCCTCATTTCTTCATCTCTACCACAGTGTGCATTCTACCACCATTCCCAGGAACTTCATGTCCATCACCTCTAGCTTCTTCAATTGTTCTACCTTTACTGCCCACGTTTCTGCACCATACAGTAGTACTGGTTGCATCACTGTCTTGCACAACTTCCTTTTCACCTTCTTTGGCATTCTTCTGTTATAGACTACACTTGACACTCTATGCCAGTTGGCTGCAGACCCTCTGATTCTAGCTTTGACCTCTTCATTCAGACTTCCCTTCTCCTCAACCACCCCTCTGAGACACTTGAATCTGTTTACCTGTTCCACTGTCTTCCTTTCTATCTCTATTCTCAGCTTCTTCTGATTTCCCCAATTTGCTGCTATTACCACCATCTTATCTGTGCTTAGTTTCATTCCATGTGCCTTCAGTTTTGCATTCCATCATCCTATCCTTTGCTGAAGTTGTAGCTCAGAGTCTGCCTGTAATGCCACATCGTCTGCATACAGCAACTTTGTTGATCTGTCTCCTCTGACCTGTTTAATAATGTAGTCCATCACCAGTATGAATAGTAGTGGGGTCAGAGATTAACCCTGGTGTACACCCACTACCACTGGGAACCCCTCTGTGCGGCCAAACACCGTTTGTACTTGAGTCATTGGGTCCTTGTACATAACCTAGATTAATTCTACCAATGTTTCTGAGACTTCAAACCACAGCAGTACTGCCCAGATCAGATTTCTTGGGACAAAATATTCATCACACTTTCACAATTAGTCAGAACAAACCTTAACATACAAGCCTGACACTTCAAATTCTGAAAATCAAAATTGTAGAAGCATACACTGTTTTTCCCATGTTTATCAATAATTTTCTCATCCTTATCAGAAACAGTAGGATTGGAATTAACTAAATGTTTTGCACCAGTAGTATTAACTAAATCTATAACTGCTGGGTCAAGTTGGGAAGAGTGTATAAAAGTTTAAAAGAATGAGAAACGTTATACATCCTATCTGCCTTTTCAAGGGGTAAATGACTGACTCTCAGGAAAACAGCAGACAGTAGCACATACACAAACACACATCCTCCAAAGTTGACTGAATTGGAGGAATAAGTGAAGCTTCTGGAAATTCCTTCTGTAACAGCTGATATTATTTTCTAAGGGACAGAAACCTCAGTTTTCTCTCAGTGAAAACACTGGGCCATTTTGGAAATACTAAATAGATAAACCCCAACAGGGAGAATCAGAAACTGAGCTCTCCTCAGAGTCTGAATTTGAAATCTGGGAGAAAACTCTGTCTCTCTCCCCTCATCTTCCTGTTCAGACTCAGAATCTTGAATCTGTTCAGGAAAAGAGGCATTATTTCTTTCACTAGAAATTATTTATAAGAAAGTTCAACAGGCTAAATTAAACCCTGAACAAGACTCAGTTAATTCCTCCTATCCAATGAAATTTTAGGAGTAGATATAAGTTTAGTTTTTGGTTTCTTTTTGACAGAAAAAATGTATTCAATAGTGTTAGTAATGGAAGCAACAGCATTCCCAGGGGTGGGCACAACATTCTGACAAAACAGGGAGCCCTTCCCTGCTCCCACGACTGACAAGAGTGACTCTCCCCTTGCTCACTGAGGGCACCTCCAACAGCCACACAGGATGTAGCTAATCTCCCCATCCATAGCAGCAGGATGTGCTACAATAGAGGTATCCAAGGTAAAAGATGAGTGGCCTGAGGCACAACCAATGGCTACAGCATTGTCACTCACCTCCGTCTGAGGGAAAATGCTAGCTTGTAGTGACAAAAGCTATTTACCTTTCATGGCTGGAAGAAAGACCAACCATGGGACTTGTATTTTGTTCTATAGTAAAGTAGAAAATGGGAGAAAGGCAAAACAAGTAGCGAAACCTGGTAAAAAATTTGGTTTCTTTAAAAGTCACTTTTTCACAGAAAAACTTATTGAAAAGCACTTTAAAATACTTTGCCAGTCCAAAAAAATAAAATAAAATAAGCACAATTTTACCACAAAAAATACTTTAAACTGACAGGAACTAATAGCACTGGCATTTAAAACTGCAATACATTCTAGGGACAGTCCATTAAAACAAAAACTCCTAGCTGGAAAATAATTTTCCTGACCAGAATTTTTATTTATTTATTTATTTTTTTAAATCGGAAGGTTTTTTTTCCCCCAAAGGGAAGTTTTCATTCAAGTAAAGGAATAGCACAAGCTGACAATTTGATCCTTGAATTCCTCAGAGGAACATTATTTTCAGTGGCAGGAAAGCTCTGAAGGGCTTGAGAATCAAAACAGTATTTTTAGTCAGCTCAGCTCAAGCTAATACTCTGGGTGTGTGGAAGGAGACCTGAAGCTTTGGAAGCTGGCTGGCCGTTATATGCATGCAGGATATAACCCATATAGCTTAGGCTACTGCAGCAGTGTTCAATATGAACATTTTCAAATGTTAGTGTTAACAGTTTTTTTTCCCTTTTAAACCCACACAGTTCCCTTATGCCATTCTAGTAATCATCTAACCCACAAAAAGAAACATTTCATCTGAAAACATTTGTTGCCTTGTTTTCCTTTACACATGCTACTGAACACCTAGAATTCTACGCTACCATTGTGTCCACAGGAAATATTCCATGGACTTAGTCTTCTCCTAATTGTACATGTCCAGGATTTCTTCAGCAATGCTCCATGCACCATATGAAGACAAAGATGTTACTGATGAAGAACAGGACTTCACCTCCTGGTTCTATCCTACATGGATTCTAGGTTATCCTACCTTGATCCTAAACTTAACTATTTAAAAACATTAGAAACCTCTGGGTGTCAAACAGCCTTATGTGCATGATTATGAATGTAGGGGAAACTGCATACACAATCACACCTTCCCTTTTGTACATGTTCATAGGTAGGTACTAGGCTATTGGCCCTAGGGCCTATATAAGCCTAGCCAAATGGTACCCTGGCTTTTGCCACCCAAGAAAATTATTTTCCTGTGCCCCTGTCAAGCAGAGCCACAGAAGTGATCCTCGGGGTGAATTTCCTATTTCCCATCCAATCATCAAGATTTTTCTTAAAGAGTGCTAATCAGGAGTTTTTTTTTATATAGATAGGTAGTTTGTTCCAGAGTATGGGAAGTCTCGGGAAAGGAATCTATCCCTCCAGCATGTTCTGTTTATTGTGGTGACAAGGTTTAGGTCCCTAGAACGTGTAACTCAGAGGGATTGGGATTTCTTTAAGTGGAGCATGTCCAACAACTCTGGGTTTGACAAAGCTTTGCATGTTAGGCAGAGATCGCCTCTGAGTAGGCGATATGCGAAAAAGTAAAGCTGGAGGTTTTTGAGACGGTCTGCATAGGGCATCTGTTTGAGGCCGGTAATCCTCTTTGTGAAGTATTTCTGTGGCCTTTCCAGTTGTTGTAGATGTCTTGTGAGGTACATACCAAAAGGGGCGTTGTACTCTAGAATGGGTCTAATGAGAGATGAGTAGAGGGGAACAAATGACCTCTTTTTTCCTGGATGAGAAACCTTTTGTAATGAGGTGTGCCACATGTATTCTGAACAGCAACAAATCTCAAACTTATGGGTCAGAATATATTATTTCAGTCAGGTTTGTAAGACACAAGCAGGATCCAAAACAAGACCATGCCTTTAATCTACATGTTGGTAACAAGGGCTGATATTAGTCATAACATACTTTCAAACCCTTAGTTTTACATTACTTGCTAACATTAGGTATAATACTTAAGTATGAAATAGTAGGAAATCATCTAACTAAATTGGCTCAAATCAAAATTCCCCAATGCATAGTTAAGTTATCCAATCACAAAGACATCAAGGAGAGATTTTTAGGTGCATTACCTCAGTATTCATAAACCCAGCGATTTTTAGATTTATGAACACTGAGAACGGTCATAAAAAAATCTACTTTTATCTTGAACTTTATATACTGATGTGACATGAAGATATTACTTCTGAGAGGAAAAGTGCTGTACTAGAGCTCTGGGGGAAATTTTTGGCAAAGTAACTGCAGGGCAACAAATATTTAATCTGACTGTAAGATATGTTTCGCATACAAAAATTGTGCATTTATCTTAAAACTTCTACATTAAAATTTAATATGTTTACTTCTGTTATCACACTATGAAGCTAAACATTCTGCAAAAACATGTAGTTTTGCATATCTGACAGAACACAGAAAGCATAACTTCTTGCCAAAGTTTTTGCCTGCTATTCTGCACCCTGACTATTCAGAAATGCTCTTTAATGTCATAAATCTTGTTTACTTTATGAAAACCTGTATGCATCTGCATATTTGAAGGGAATCCTATCTTTTTTGTCACTTGTTTCTGCCTCGCTGATTTAAACACCAGACTGTACTGTGATTTAAAGCAATTTGACACTGCTAGGCCAGACCTACCATATTTTCCCGAAAATAAGACCGGGTCTTATACTTTTACCCCTGCCAAAATACACATTAGGGTTTATTATAAGGGGATGCCTTCTTTACCCCACCCCCGTACAACAATCTACATTTATTCATGTACACAAATCGACATTTATTTGGTACTTTTCTGTTATTGGGAAACAGTTCTAGGTAACGCTTTAACAGTTGTGTGAGAATTCTACATAAATAGTGCAACAAACATTTCAACTTCAGAATATCTTACACCTTGACTTTCACAGTGCAATATTTAATGCTTAATAGAATGTGCAGAAAAATCTCAATACATGCGTATTGGAGGAGGGGAATAAAACAGGTGAATAACTGTCACTGAGTGGTGATGCTTTCTTTATTCCTTACCCAAACCATAAGAGAAGAATGATGGAAAGTCATAAAAATGAATTCTGGGAACTAGAGGCCTTACTTTATAATTACCCCTTGATAATGAAACGTTACCTTAATACAATAAAGTCAAAAAACTGACAAGAGCTTGCTGGCAGCTGAAAGCAGAAGCAATCCATTCTGTTGCCTCGATAACGGAAAAGTTATTCAACTACAGTCATGTCATCATCTTCTGGAAAATTGTCATAAGACTCAGACCCCAGAATTCCAGCCTCAGTTTCTAGCGACTCCATTTCCTGTAGAACCACTGGCTCCAATCTGTCATGCCCAGCAACAGAGCTCTCCTTAGATGAGCACTGCTTGTCCATGTAGCCTGCTCGTAGTGCACTGGCAACAAAGCTGTCAGAGATTTTATCCCATGAATTCTTCACCCAAGTCACAACCTTTTGCAGGCTAGGCTTCACAAAGT